>NC_138768.1:752388376-752600876 GCF_965119305.1 Pelophylax lessonae
TTTTGAATCCCACGGACCACTAAAATTAATTTTACACACACACACACACACTGCTCTGACTCCCCTCTCTGGCCCCCTCCCCCTACACTCTGCATTACAATGCTGCCTCACACTGACTTATCATTGGATCTCACCACCTTAACCAGCCAAGTACTTGGGCTCCATGCTCCCTCCCACAGTCTGATCAGCGCTGCCATTGGAAGTCCCCTCCTTCTTCACCTCCCATTCTCTGCACTACTCCCAGCACCTCCCTCTGAGTTCACAGGAGCTGGAACTACAGAGGAGGCATCAGGTATCAATGCAGTATTGACTGTCAAAGCACATTGGAAACAAGATTGTGCGGTATACATTCGCCACAAAGTTGATTTGTGGCAGAACTCCTGGGGACCGTCAACATTTTCTTGTGGACCATCAGTGGTCCATGGACTACTGGTTGGCAACTGTTGACATATATTGTCTTAAGCTTGATAAATAATGTGGGTAAATGACTAAATAATACTAACTAAATAAAATAACACAGAAGGATACACAGAAGTTCATGTTAGTAACAGCATATGTTAAGTTCCCAGGTTATTTCTGCTGTGCAGTACAAGCTGCCAAATGCTTCGGACAGAATACTTACATCCAAGACTTTTTTTGTCCATGACGATGCATGAAGCATTGAAAAGAGCAGAACGGGAAAGATGCTCACTGAAGAAAGTCATTAAGAAAAACAAAACATGAATAATTTCTCTTCAACTTCTACTTGATGAGTTTTTTAAGCCAACCTAAACAAAAGACAGCCCCTCCTGTCCTGGAATGTTCTGTTATTTTTCCCATACATTCCAATTGTGTGAATGTACTTTTTTTTTTTTTAAATCTTCTCATTGGGAAAAAAAAATCCAATATATAGATTCTTGTTTAGGTGATTATGCTTTTATATAAAAGCAACAATAAGTAAATGAGTGCAGCAATCCCAAAGGCAAACCTGTAAATGACAAACATGGAGCATACCATTTTTCTTAAAAGTTATTTGACTGAAAGACATGACTATGGCCTGGCTTTAAAGAGGAAGTAAACCCTCCTCGGGAAGTTGTACCTATAGGTAAGCCTATGATAAGTCTTACCTATAGGTACTGTAAATATCTCCTAAACATGTACCGTTTAGGAGATATTTACCTTTAATGCAGCCAGTGACATCACTGGCGCATGCGCTCTGAAGGAACGGCTGATCGTGCCGTTCCTTCAGAGCCCCGTGCCGTGACCGTCGGCTCCCACGCGTGCGCGGGAGTGACGTCACTGCGGCTTCGGCCAAACAGATGGCCGGATGCCACGATCCCGGAAGACGGGCGACTGAACATGTCGCTCGTCATACAGGTGAGTGAGCGGCACGGCGGGGGCTCGTTCTAAGGTAAGTATTTCATAATGAGCTAGTATGCGATGCATACTAGCTCATTATGCGTTTCTCTTGCAGGTTGTAAAAAAAAAAAAAAAAAGAATTTTAAACGAGTGTACAACCTCTTTAATACTTTGACTCACTGACCTGGAACAGGCAACGGAAAAATAAAAAAGTCCTGATCTTGCTTTCACATTAGTAACTGAACATTCTGAAACAAAAGGACCAGCAGGACAGGCAATCCACCCTTGTAACCAGTCTTCTTGTTTCTTTTAATGACAGTTTTTATTTTAAAACATTTTCAAACATCAAGTAGATAAAATGCTTAAAGGGATGCTTAAAATTAAAAAAGTGTAGTACAGTAGTCACTACCAAATCTGCATGCTGTAACAGAAAGCTGTAGAAACTGATACACTATTATATTGATTGCGTATAACAGTGGTCCTCAACTCCGGTCCTCAGGGCCCACTAACAGGCCAGATTTTAAGTATTACCTTGGGGAGATGCAGACTAGAGTACTGCAATCACTGAGCAGCAAATGATATCACCTGGGATGTATATCAGTTATCTTTCAAACCTGGCCTGTTAGTGGGCCCTGAGGGCCAGGGTTGAGGACCACTGGCGTATAACATAACAGATGTAACAAAAGCCTGTACTGACATACATATTATCCTCCCTCTAAACAGCTTAAAGTGGCTGTAGAGGGTGAAGGTTTTCTACCTTCATGCGTTCAATGCATGATGGATAAAAAAAAAAAAGAAGAAAAAAACTGGTGTACTGCTCCCTCCACCCCCCCCCCCCTCAATAGTCACCTGAGCCCTATCTCTATCCAGTGATGTGCATGCGAGCCTTGGCTGTCCTGGATAACTCTCTCCTTATTGCCTGAGACACAGCAGCAGGAGTTATTGGCTCCCACTGCTGTCAATCACAGCCAGTGAGCCAACCATGAGAGAGCACGAGGCAGGGCCAGGCCGGCACCCGCCGATCGTGAGGAGAGAGACTGGACGGAGCCCTGCATATGTTACTAGAAATATGTAGCAGAATATTATTTTGGCCTAAAATAATGAAGAAATTAGATTTTAAATTTTTTTTTTTTATTGGATATGTTTTAGAGCAGAATGTTTTTTTTTTTTCTTTTTCAATCAAATACCACCAACAGAAAGCTATATTTGTGGATGGGAAAAATGACAAATTTTATCGTGGTAATGCGTTGCATGACCATGCAATTGTCAGTTAAAGTAACGCAGTGCCGGATCGCAAAAAATGGCCTGGTCAGGAAGGGGGTAAATCTTTCAGTGGTCAGGTGGTTAAAAAGAACCGCATCACCAAAAAAAAAAAAAAAAAAAAAAATTAAAAATGAAAATATTAAAAGTAACACCCAAGCACATAACCCCCTCCCGCCCAACCCAAAGGAAACTAAGGCCCCACCCCCACATAAGAACAAACAAATGTTGGGACGCCTACTCACGAAAACACAATTTGCCATACACATTACATATCACCACACATGCCAAAGGGAGAGCAAAACCTGTTGGGGGCTTTTAAAGTGTCGCCTATGGATAATAGAGTACTGAAGTTTGTCACTATTTCACAGATGCACCTAATTTTTAAGGTTTGACATGTTCGGTATGTACTTACTAGGCACAACCTCATCTTTTATGTTTTACCAAAATTTGGGTAATATACTGTTTGTGTGCACTAAAAATGGATTTTTGTAAAATCTTACCGTAAAATCCTTTTCTCTTAGCTCATCGACAGACGTAGTCCTCGGTGATACACCACCTTCGGGTTATGTTACCTCCGCAGGAGCAGGACTAGACAGGAAATTAAAAAGCTCTGGCCACACCCTAGGGGCAGTCCCAGAGGGTATATCCTCTCTCTCTCTGCCTCAGCAAATCAGTTATGTGAAAAAGCAGTGCTTAGAGAATTTAACCCAACCCAACTCCAAAACAGAGGGGCGGGGACTACGTCTGTCGATGAGCTAAGAGAAAAGGATTTTACGGTAAGATTTTACAAAAATCCATTTTTCTCTAGCGCTCATCGACAGACGTAGTCCTCGGTGATACACCACCTTCGGGACGTCCCAGAGCAGTATCACAACTGAGGGGTGGGAAAATGGAAATCAAATCCCAATCTAGAAGGCCCAACCGGTGCCAACTAGAAGTTTACAATGCTCATCCTTAATGATGAGACTCAACCAAAAAAAAGAGAAAACAATTTTTTTTTTTTTTCAAACAGAAAAAAAAACCCTCGAGGTAGACCACCGGTCTCCTCAAATTGCGGCCTGCAAAACCTTGCGGCCAAATGAGGCATCCGCCGATGCCGTCACATCAATTTTATAGAATTTTGTAAAGGTATGTACCGACGACCAGGTGGCCGCCTTACATACCTGGACCACTGACGCCTGATGGCGAAAGGCCCAGGAAGTACTGAGCGCTCGAGTGGAGTGCGCCCTAACAGGGAACGGAGGACTCTGACCCTTAATAGAATAAGCCTGTACCACCGTTTGTCTAATCCATTTGGCAATGGTCGCGGCAGATGCAGGCAAACCCTTTCTGGGGCCATCCGTGATCACAAAAAGTGAATCCGTCTTACGGAATGATTCCGTAGCTTTCAGGTATACCCTGATTGCCCGAACCACATCTAAGGAATGCAACGCATGTTCCCGATGATGCTTGGGCTGAGGACACAAGGAAGGTAGTACAATATCTTCATTCAGATGAAAATCTGAAACCACCTTGGGAAGAAAAGATGGCTTAGGATGAAGTACTACCTTATCCCTATGAATCACTAGGTATGGGGACTGGCATGATAATGCAGCCAGTTCTGACACCCTGCGAGCAGAAGTAATAGCCACCAAGAAGGCCACCTTCTGGGATAGAGTAAGCAAGGGAATCTCCCTGATGTTTTCAAAAGGAGGTTTCTGTAGAACCGACAAAACCAAATTAAGATCCCAGGGCGGTAAGGGCGCGCGGACTGGAGGAGCCAGGTGCCGCACCCCCTGGATGAAATTCCGCACCAAGGATTTGGTAGCTAAAGGCTTCTGAAAGAAGATTGCTAATGCTGAAACTTGACCCTTGATGGTGCTCAAGGCTAGCTTCTGCTCAACCCCTTGTTGCAAAAAAGCCAATATTCGAGTCACCGAATAGGTACGTGGAGGAAATCCTAAAGATTCGCACCACGCAATATAAGTCTTCCATGTGTGATAATAGACTTTGCTGGAAGTCGCTTTCCTTGCTTTAATAAGGGTAGGAATGACTGAAGTAGACAAACCTCTTTCCTTCAGTACTTGGGTCTCAATGGCCAGGCCATTAAAACCAGCGACTGTAAAGCACGAAGGTAAATTGGTCCTTGAGACCACAGACACTCCCTGAGACGAAGTTCCCACGGAACGTCTGCGACTAACATGTCCAAGTCGGCCAGGCCGGCTTGAGGAGGCCAGCCTAGAATTTCTAGGACCACTGGCGCTGATTGGATCTGAACCAGGCGTCCCTAGAGCTATCTGGCCCCGACCATCCGAGAAAGTCTGGTCGTTTTCTGTTCCCACACATTTATCAGATGCCTGATAGTTATCAGGAAAAGTGATCTTTTCTGGTTGAACCTCAGGGACCGAAGTCACCCGACTAGAGGCTGCTTGGCCTATCTGGTCAACCAGATCCGATTCCTGTGAGGTATCGGGACTAATCTTAGGAAAAGGTAGAGGAAAAAATCTTTTCAGGGAACGGTAACTACCGCTTCCTGTGGTACTTAAATGTTGGAAGGGAAGAATCGCACCGGTAGTAGTGGTTGATGCTCGATCTAATGTCCTGAATACCGGTGAAAACGTCCCCCCACCCTGAAACCGGGTGGGGGCGCACCTTCAGGCTGTGTACTCCTTTGCTTCGGGTTTGGCTGGGTTGGTCCCCTTCTTGAACCCTCCTGGAGGAGTCTTGCCTTTCCCGCTAGTACCAGCCGGGCGCCCTTTATGGGCGGTAAAGAAAGGTCCTCGCTTGTTGCGAGGTCCCTTAGCTTTTGCAGCCTGTGGCAAAAAAGTGCTCTTGCCCCCAGTGGCATCCTTAATGATTTCATCTAGGTTGGCTCCAAATAGACGATTCCCCTGAAAGGGGAGATTGGTCAAGGTCTTTTTGGAACCTAGGTCAGCTGACCAGCATTTTAACCACAGCACACGTCTGAGGATCACTGCTAACTTAGATGCATGCCCTAATAGGGGAGTAGTGTCCAAGGCTGCGTCACAGATAAACCGTAGCCCTTGTATGATCTGTTCCATCAAATCAGATGTCTCCTGGGGAATATCTTTTCCCCTAAGATCTTGGCGTACCATCTTCGCCCATTCCGTAAGTGTCTGGGAAACTAGACCAATAACGATTACTGGTCTAAATGCTGACCCTATCAGAGAAAAGATAGTGCGGGACTCTGCTTCTATCTTTCGATCCACCGGATACTTAAAGGACGAAGTGTCCTCCACTGGAATAACCGTGGCTTTATTCAGCCTGGAAATAGGCGGATCCACGACTGGTGGTACCGTCCATTTCTTAATGATGGATTCCTCAAACGGATAGCGTCTAGCAATACGCTTGGAAATAGTAAAGGTACGTTTAGAATGCTCCCATTCTCCTTTAATCTGATTACCAAAACATTTAGGTACAGGAAAAGCCTTCGCCGCACAACTAGTGCGTCCACCAATGCTTCTTCCTGAATTATAGCAAGAGAAGAAGCGTCCTCCTCACTGTCTGAGGGGGCTTTACCTGGGATAACAGCCCTTGCAGAGGAACCTGCAACTGCCGTGACCATCTCTGAATCTGAGTCAGAGGTGTCAGATGGTATAGGGGTAGGCGGGGGTCGCTTCCTTGACCCCCGTCCCTGACAGGCCGCCTCCACCCGAGCCACCATAGACTCCAAAATTGCTGTAAATGACTCTATACTCTGTGCACCGGCGGGTCCCGAGGCCCCCTCGAGGGAAACAGGTGGGGGAATATGTGTGGCAGGGTCCATAATAACTCCAGTTACTTCCTGGATAATATAATTCAAAAGTAAAGAAAAAAACTTTTTTTTTTTTTTTTTTGACCCCCAGCGCCACAAAAAAGCCCCTTAGTGTTACCTGCTTAGGGATCCCTATCGATCGAGAGAGAGAGAGATAGACCCCCAGGCTCACCACTTGATGCCCAGAGTTAAACTGCAACAGCTTACAGCGCTGTCTTGACAAACAGGAAGTCTTTTGGCTGGCTGCCCAGGAAGAAAGGAGGCGGCTCCGCCCCTCTGCACGCCTTCCGGCGCCTCCCCCAAGCTCCACGAGGTGTAGGATCACCTCAAACATGGCCGCCCCCATGCTGGAGACACGAGGCTACGCCAAAATGGCGGCTCGTGCGATCCTGCAAGAAAAAATGGCGGCGGCCTGCTGAATGTCGGTGTGCTGCACACAACACTGTCTCTGCCTGGGGATATGGCGTGGTTGGCGGTATCGGCCCCTGGCGGACCGCATGGCCGTTCGGGAGGCCTGCTAATAGCTGGAGATCTGATTTGGAAGGCAGTCTACATGTCCGTGGCTTCTGACTGGTAGGTAGCTTATACTTAACCCATAAGATTCCCAGAATGCCACAGATTACATCTTTTAAACATGTATACAATAGATTGTTAGCTCCCAAACCAAGCCTCCTGGCTTTTTGTACACAAAAAATCACACTCAAAGTAGGAGGATCTGTGACATGTTATAGGATAGAAAGGACTCTTTCTTACCATACCGAGAGGGGCCCGCGTTCACCACAAAACCCGTCAGAGGGAAAGGGGGAACATACTACTCACCATACCGGAACCAGGCGGGCACCAACTCCTGACAGTACCCCTCTCCACCGGGGCGGGAGGGCTGTCGACCGATACGAACGCCGTGACTCATGGTCTTTGGCGTTTCAGCGAGACGTTTAACTCGCGGGTTTAGTCCTTTTAATGGGACTTTGTCGCGGCCGACCCAGCGCGGAGCTATGGCCTGCACGCGCTCGTAGGCTGAACTGGGGTGACCACCGGATCTCAACATCCAGCCCGTCGCCCAGTTCAGCTTTCTTGCTTGAAGATCTCACAGGAACACTGGAGAAAAAGCTGTCTAAAAAAATCCTTTAAGAAAAAATTCTTGCCAGGACCTAAGATCCCAGCAAGGTATCTAGGTCCTTACTCCTAACTAGACAGAAAATAACTGATTTGCTGAGGCAGAGAGAGAGAGGATATACCCTCTGGGACTGCCCCTAGGGTGTGGCCAGAGCTTTTTAATTTCCTGTCTAGTCCTGCTCCTGCGGAGGTAACATAACCCGAAGGTGGTGTATCACCGAGGACTACGTCTGTCGATGAGCGCTAGAGAAAATACATTTTTCAAAATCAAGTGTATTTTTACTGACATTCTGTGCTAATATTGTGTAACATAAAACATTTGAACTACCACCATTTTATTCTGTAGGTAATCTGCTTTCAGTATATATGATGTTTCAGGGCTAAAATAATTTTTTAAACGTTTGCGTAAAAAAAAAAAAAAAAAAACTGCTCCGACAGCAATAGGGTTAACAAACTTAGTTGTCCAGACAAAGTAGCAGTTAGAAGGTTGATACAAACCATTTAACACTGATGGGGGCTTATAATGGTCAGCTTTTATTCATTTATGTAAAACCTTTAGGCTCCTTTAACGCACTCCGTCCGTCGGACGGAGTCCGTTTTTCTCAGCGGGGGATTGATCCGCCAATCCCCCGCTGAGCAGGAGGATGACAGCTGTGTCTCCGCGCTGTGTTCGGAGACACAGCTGTCAGTTCCCCATGCATCTCTATGGGGGAAATCGGATGGGTATGGACCGTCGGTCCGTTCTCATCCGATCCGCTGGACGGATGGAAAATAGGGTTTCCATCCGTACAGATTTGACGGATCGGATGTCAGCGGACATGTCTCCGCTGACATCCGATGCCCCACAGGAATGCATGGGGGGACCGTTCAGATCCGCCCCCAAAAAACTGAACAGTCCACCTGTGTGAAAGGGGCCTTAATCCCCCCCCAAAAAAAAGAAGAAACAGATCCTTGTAACTGCTTATAAAGCATTAGCTGGAGTTAAAACGGAGTTCCACCCAAAAGTGGAACTTCCCCTTACCCGATTGATCACATTTGGCACCTCGGTGGGGAGCGGGTACCTGTTTTTGACAGGTTCCCGTCCCCAATTTCAGTGGACTCGGCCGCGACGCAGTACATCACAAGTCCAGCCCCCCTCCTCACAGGCCGTGAAGCCGCAAGGTTTCACTGCCGGGTTTCCTACCGGTAATGGCGGCAGCAGCCCCCGACAGCCGATGAAAACATCAGCTGGGGTGCCGGCATCGCGGATTCCAGGACAGGCAAGTGTCCTATAATTAAAAGTCAGCAGCCACAGTATATGTAGCTGCTGATTTATTTTTTTTTCTGGGGGCGGAATTGCTCTTTAACCACTTTACCACTAGAGCATTTTGCTGTCTTACGTCTGGGCCACTTTTTGCGATTCGGCACTGTGTGACTTTAACTGACAATTGCGCGGTCGTGCAACGCCGTACCCAAACGAAATTTACGTCCTTTTTTTCCCAGTCCTTTTTTTCCCAAAAAAAGAGCTTTCTTTTGGTGGTATTTGATCACCTGTGCGATTTTTACTTTTTGCGCTATAAACAAAAAAAAGCGTTTGTTTTGAAAAAATAACAATATTTTTAACATTTTTTTATATGAAATTCCCCCCAAAAAAGATGTAAAAATCTAATTTTTTTTTTAAATTTTTGGCCAATTTGTTTTCTGCTACCTAGGTTTGGTTAAAAAAAAAAAATCGCAATAAGCGTATTTTGATTGGTTTGCGCAAAAGTCATTGCGTTTACTTACTAAGGGAAAGATTTATGTCATTTTTGGTGTTTTGGCGGCGATCTGCGATTTTTTTTGCGGGACTGCGACATTGCGGCGGACAGATCGGACCCTTGACTGACATTTTTGACACTTTTGGGGGTACCAGTGACATTACTGCAGTAATCAGTGCTATAAATATGCACTGTTACTGTAAAAATTACACTGGCAGGGAAGGGGTTAATTTTATTGGAGAGGGAGGGGTTAATGTATGCCTGGTGCTTACTGACGTGTGGGGGGGGGGAGGTGACTGTGTGAGACAAGGACAGATCGGATGTCCAGCTATGCTGAACAGTCCAATCTGTCACTCCCTGTCACTGAGGAGATCCGCCCGCTCTGTTTACACAGGCGGGCAGATCTCCAAACTGGATTCCCCGACGATCGGGGCAGAGCAGTGGCGATCGCCGCTGCTCCTCCCCTGGCCCGACTCCCGCTGTGAATGAAAACAGCGGGAGCGCGCCTCCGGTGGCGCGCGAGCGCTGCCTACAGGGTGAGGAGTCTGGCGACGTAGGTCTACGTCGTCAGACCTACAAGAGCCACTTTGCCGCAGTAGTACTACGGTACTCAGCGGTAAAGTGGTTAAGCTTCGATTTTTAGTCAAGTCCATCTAAATCTACTAGTCGAACACTGCCCTCTCCCAAGATTGACAATGATACTGTCCAAAAGGTGTCTGCTTTTCTAGTTTACCCAGAATGGGTGAAAGGAAAGGAATATGTTGCTGGCTTGATCAGCAGCACATTGGCCCTTTAGCAAGGTGACAGTCTCTCTATTTATCATGGTGACCACTGTCACCAGGATTAAGTGATGAAAATCCAGATATTTATGATTGTCAAAGGAGGAGAGGGAAGATATTCTGTTGGGGACATCTGTTAAACTGATGCATAAAGGGGGACTTCCATCATTTAGTGTATTCATCTTGCTCCACTCTGTTTTTCAATGATCTCAGATGGTAAAGACGCGGTATGTGCCCTTTTTCTCTAGGTCTTTGGGAAAAACTATAATAAAAATAAAATAGAAAAAGGGAAGGGGATTTCAGCTCACTTAACCACTTAAGCCCCGGAGGATTTGGCTGCTAAAGGACCAGGGGTTTTTTTGCGCTTTTTTACTGCGTGACTTTAACGGACAATTGCGCGGTCGTGCGACGCTGTACCTAAACGAATTTGACGCCCTTTTTTTCCCACAAACAGAGCTTTCTTTTGGTGGTATTTGATCACCTGTGCGATTTTTTGATCACGCGCTATAAACAAAAAAAGAGCGTAAATTTTGCAAAAATAACAATATTTTTCACATTTTTTATATGAAATTCCCCAAAAAAAAAAGTAAAAATCAAAATTTTTTAACATTTTTTGGCCAATTTGTTTTATGCTACCTATGTTTGGTAAAAAAAAAAAAAATCGCAAAAAGCGTATTTTGATTGGTTTGCGCAAAAGTTATCGCGTTTACTAACAAAGGGAAAGATTTTTGTCATTTTTGGTTTTTTTTTTTTTTAACGCGTAATGGCGGCGATCTGCGATTTTTTTTTCGGTACTGCGACATTGCGGCGGACAGATCGGACCCTTGACTGACATTTTTGACACTTTTGGGGTTACCAGTGACATTACTGCAGTAATCAGTGCTATACATATGCACTGTTACTGCAAAAATGACACTGGCAGGGAAGGGGTTAACTTTATTGGACAGGGAGGGGTTAAGTGTGTCCTAGGGGCGTGATTCTAACTGTGTAGGGACATTCCTATTGGTGTAAAAGCAAAGATCAACCGTTCTACATAGTAGAACGGTCAGATCTCCACTTTTACACAGGGAGAACTGACAGGCAGCTTGTTTACACAAGCTGCTCTGTCTTTCTCCCTTCACAGGAGCGATCGCAGTGTGACTGGCGGACATCGAGTCCGCCGGTCACACGCACTGACTTGCCTGTGAACGAGCCGCGGCGGGCGGGCGCGCGCCCGCCCGCGATAGGCTCGCAAGTCAGTGACAGGCGAGTGACGTACCGATACGTCACTCTGCCTGGCCGGGGCTGACCGCCGCAGTATATAGTCGTGCGGCGGTCGGCAACCGGTTAATGTGGTGTATATAGGACACGAAGTGAAAAGGACATTCTAAACATGACTCAGGCAGCAAAAAAAAAAAAAAGAAAAAGTGAGCAGCGATTCCGCCTATAAAGTTACAGAAGGATTTCATGTTGATAATTATGCCATTTTTCAAAAAGAAGCACCAACAACTTTTTTGCCTTTTTAAAAAGACATGCTGGTGGCTGATTTACCTAAGGAGTTGAGATTCTTGAGACCCTACATCTCCTGTGGGTCAGAGGAATGCACTTAGTTCTGCACTCCTGTGACCCCTATTCAGCTGACAGTGGGCTAAAGTCCGCTGTCAGCTGATGTCACTCAGCCGCTCCTGACTCTGTAGGGATCCCAACTTTAATGTCAGGATCTACTACGATGCCTGAGGGACAGCTGGCTCCCTGCACAGCCCGGCGCTCCAATCAGCGCTGGAGGGGCAGAGCTCTCTGCTCACTGAAGACCGAGAACTAAGCTAACAGCGGTCTTTATTTGCTCAGTTCTCAGTCTTATGGGCGGCGGGGGACAGATGCAGCATTAGACTGTTTCTGCATCCATCTAGGTGAGTATGTATGTTTTTTTTTTTTTTTTTTTAAACCCTGCACTTATCTTTTAAAGTGATATTAAAGCTTTAGCTTTTTTTTTTTTTTTTTTAAAGAAATGCATCATACTTCCCTACTCTGTGCAATGGTTTTGAACAGAGCAGCCTTGATCACCTTCCAATGGCGCTCCTGGCTCCTCCCCCATGACCAGTGCCCCCAGTAGCAAGCCACTTGCCATGGAGGCACTAATGCCACGTTCGGCCCTGCCTCTTGCTCTCTCCTCATTGGCTCACTGGCTGTGATTGACAGCAGCCAATGGCTCCCACTGCTGTGTCACCCAATGAGGAGAGAGAGAGAGACCTGGGACAGCCGAGGCTCCCGTGCACATCACTGGACTGAAAGGGGGCTCAGGTGAGTATTAGGGGGGCTGTGGGTGGAGCAACACACAGAAGGTTTTTTACTTTTAGGCATAGGATTCATGAAGGTAAAAAACCTTTAGCCTTTAGAACCACTATAAAATGATCCAATTATGGGCAAATTAAAAAGGGAAACATAAAATTGATTTTGCACATGATTGGATAATTGAATTATTATTCACAGAATTTATTGTGTAAAGAGTGTAAACTCCTTTAATAATTTAGCCTAACTGTCTCAGGAGTAAGTGATTTGGGAGACTGAGGTGCTGTCTAAAGAGGATGCTTGGAAAAGGATACTAGTGACAGGGTATGAGTTGACAAAGATCAGAGAATACAACAGGTAATGACAGCTGTCTTCTAACAAAGCCTGGCTCAGAAACGCCCGACTCAGCTGGAAGTGAGGTAACCGCTGGTGCAGCCGAAGTGCACTGGTGAGAGCATTGGCCAACAAGGCACGTTGATAGAAACTGGCAGCTTCATGTAATCTGTAAATGAAGAAGAAAGAAAAACTTTTTCAGATGATCACACTAAATAAAACAAAAAGAATGCAGATGAAAGTGTTTAAAAAAATATTGCATGACATTTCTTGCTATCAGTTACATTTATTAAATCGGGCAAGATACTTTTAAAAACAAACCACCCTTCAGAATGGGTATAAAGAGTGACAGCTGCTTTTCAATATGGGTTATTTAGGCACATCCTTAAAGTCCTTAGTGTAAAAGATAAGCCACAATACTTTCCCTGAATAATGGGTCATAATTCCAGACATTATTCTGCCCTACCTAAAGCTTTAGTCAGATGGATTTTTATCAAATGTAACAAGTCCAGAACAACCAATAAAACTGTACAGTATTGTTCATAAAGACCACTACAATGGAGTAACAACACAGGATCTTGGCATTCATTGCACCTTTAGGGTCCTTTCACACGGCCTCTCCGTGTGTCCGCAAATCATCCTATTTTTTTGCGGATGATTTGCGGACATAATGTAAGTGAATGGCACTGCGGATGTCAGCGGAATACCAACCGCTGACATCCGATTTTCCTCCTTTCAGTTCTGTTCCGTTTTTTCGAATGGAACAGAACCCCATTTTTTCTTCCGTGTAAAAAACGGAAAGAAAGGAAAATCGGATGTCAGCGGTGTCATCCGCTGACATCCGCAGTGCCATATACTTACATTATGTCCGCATATCATCCGCAAACGGATGGGATGATATGCGGGCACACGGAGCGGATGACAAAAAAAAAAAAAAAGTCCCGCAGCGGACCTTTCACACGGAGCGGCTGTGTGAAAGAAGCCTTAGGCTTTAATGCGAGCAGAAATCATATGTTGTTTGTTTATTTAGACTAAAGCAAGGTCCCCTGCTATTTAAAAGTATAATTTCAGCATATGTTTAAAGTTGTGAAGATTTTTAAAAGGCCTAAACCCTATTCTAACCCTGTTTCACTATCACTCCTCACTGTCCAATATTTTACACCAATAAAAAGCTGCAAAATGTCTGATCAGCAACTTTAGACTCCATTTGGCTGCCAGTTCTCACACAAAGCAGTAGCGGTGTGTCAAATGCTCTCCATTAAAGGTTTAATGTGGAACTTCACTCTCCCTATCAACATTGATTATTTTAATGCCAGTGCTGCTCGCATTAGTAAATACTGTAAGTGTATATAGGAAAGTATTTATTTATTAACATTTCTTTGCTTTACTTCTTTACATTACTTCCTGGTTTCTTGCCTAGGCAAATGAGGTCATACATCCCAACAGTCTTCAAGAGGGGTTTTCGCAGCTAAGCACACATGGGCATCCGCAGGTAGGGGCAAGGGGGGGGGGGGAAATGCCCCCCTCTGGAATCTCAACTTACCCTTTCAAGTGGTTGTTAAGCCACTTTATACCATCCTGTCTGGTCTGTTTAATAATCCTGTGTGCCTGTGTATGTGTTTTAAAAAAAAATAAGCCTTTTTTTGACAGTTTTCAGAGGGCCGAGCGCTGCTCACGTGACCCATCAGGTCTTTCCTCTCCCCGTCTGACAGCTGCCTGCAGGGCCAAGGATTCCTCACTGGTGTCAGTCTGGAGGGGAGGAGGAGGGGAGGGGGGAGAGGAGGAGAGAGGCGGCGGGTCACGTGAGCGGCGAGTGGCACTCTAAAAACTTGTAAAGAATGGCTTATTTTTACATAACACAGACACGGGGCACACAGGATTAATAAATAGACTGTAGACAGGATATGAAACTTTAAATAAAACTACAGCAGCAGGAGGAGAGGTGCACTGACACAGGAGCAGACTGGCAGGGAGGGAGGGCGAAGAGAGGAAAGAGGAGGACAGGAGGGATGCGGATGACGGAGACACGTAAACTGACCACAGTGTCAGGGCTCAGCAGCCATGGTATAACGTGGTCAGTTTACAGAAGGGAGGACATAGCCAGGCAGGATCAGCCAGGCATTTTAGGTGATAGAAGGGGCCAAATTACACAGCAAAAACACTGTGCTGTATCACATGCTTTAAGGGAACATGATCAATATTTTTTTTTTTAGGTTAACAAATGCTTTAAAAATAAATGCTGCTGTTTGCTCTTCAAAAATAAATACTCATAATAAGTCTAATGACTAAGCCCCTCCCCTTCATGACATTGTTGAAAAGGGGCGTAGCATGGGTGACCTTAAAATGATGCCCCCCCCTGAAAAAAGTTCTGCGGATGCCCATGTAAGCACAGTCTCCTGCCTGCAGGCTGGAGCTAACGGGCAGATAGATTCCAGGAAGTAAATGCTAATAATTTGCCTTTTCTCAAGATGGCCATGGCCAGAAATGCCAGGGAGTGTTTTTCAAAGTGATTTCAACTAAATAAAAGCATTGAGACAGGGATGGATGGAAGAGTTTGCTTTTAAATATTAAAAATTTATTAAAATAGTGTTTTTGTTTTGTAGTGCTCAGATGCAGTGAAAATCCGCTTTAGATTTAGACACAGACAATCATATGACCATGTACAATGCTGGTTGCTGCTATCCTCAGGTACTAGCAGGTGGAGGTAGCACAAAACCACTAAAAGGTAAATATTACTCAGCTTTTTGTCAGATAAGATTTATTACCATTCATACTTTGCGTTCACATGCATACACATTGGGTGTTATGTACTAAAACTGGTAGAGTGCAGAATCTGGTGCAGCTGTGCATAGAAACCAATCAGGTTCCTGGTTTTATTGTCAAAGCCTAATTGAACAGGCTGAAGTTAGAAGCTGATTGGTTACAATGCCCAGTTGCACCAGATTCTGAGTGCATCCGTTTTAGTAAATCTCCCCAGCCCAGCTGCCAACACACAAGAACCGACCAAAAACAGACATGCACTTTTTTTGACGCAGCGCACCACAACACACATGCATTACCATGCATTGTGCTGTGCCACAACACATGCATCGGAGCTCCAATGCTTTAGCATGTTGGGGTGCCATTCAATATGAATCGCCCAAAACAATGTTTGTGCACATGTGCCACAGCAAACTGTATTGCAATTGTGTTTAGCCCTAAACTCAACAAGCCAGCCGGCTAAATAAGAGTGTCAGCTATGCCCCACAGTGAACAAATCATTTAATGTCTTTGGACACCTTCAGAGCAACCACAGTGAATCAATAATTTAATGTCTTTGGGCACCTTCAGACCAACATTTCTGAGTGGAGTTAATAAATATGAGATGCTCTCCTAATGAACAGGTCCTCATTAGATCAAAAGTGTAACATTTTATATTACAATCTGTTCATTCAGAATATATTCAAGGAACAAACTAAATTAGAATAGAATGCAAATCCATTTCCATACTGTAGCCAAGGACAATAGAAAAACTTTCAAGGATCTGAGTATCATCATGGAGAGAACAGTTAGCTTTTTCCATACACAACACCATACATCAACAAGATATTTGAAATGGATACAATACTTCAATAACGCCATATGACTGAGGCATCTTTCACACTTGTGAGACCTGAAAGTCGGACAACTTTGACTGGACTTGAAGCAATGTCTCTGTAATCTTGAGGTCTATGGACCTTAAGTCGCATCAAAGTCGGATCAAGGGATGCGGCTATGCGTTTCAAGGCAACAAGGACCGCCCCTTTGTCAAACCATCAAACAGATACCTCTTCCACATCATCCTCCTGGTATTTGCCTGCACTGCTGTCTGGGCTGCAGCCCCAGCTCGCTCCTGGACATCGGCTCCTCCACTCCAGCTTGCTGACTGACCACTACACATCCAGACATTTGCTCCCTTGCTCCAGACTGCCAGCTGACTGTCACACATTCCTGTCGCTTCTCTGCCTCGTGGCTGATTCACAGCCATCCAAGTCACTTCCACAGCCAGACCGATTCCATTTTCCAGCAGCTCCTACAGCCCAATCCTGCCAATCTCTGCATTCTCTCCATTGGGATTAGAGGCTTTTAACTCCTCAATAAAATGTGGAGTGCAAAATCTGACTATTATCCTGGTTTTACTTGCTAACAACACACTGCACTTAGATTGTGGCGCTTCTCATACTTTCTTCTTTACACAGATTATGAGGTTTTCCAGTTCTCCTTTGGGACAGCTAGAGTCAGACTTCAAGTGCTTGTTATTTTCTCTTATTTACATTGACTTTAATTTAACCTTCTCCATGAACCATCTATAAGACTTTTTTCACAAGCCTCCCTCTACTTAGCACAATAAGCCACTTCTTTTTTTACAGGTTCTAGATTCTAGCCCTGTTTTAATAGTAAGCATTATGTCAGGAACAAAAGATGATTGCTTACCCTAAAAGAGGAAGAATAAATAATGCTGAACAATATACCGTGAACCATCGAGAAAGCCACATTGCAGTGTCAAGTTTATTTGCCATCATAAATTGCTACAGAAAAATAAATAAATAAAAAGAAGAAAGAAAACATAATTAATACACTTATTTGTATGAAAACAGTTTAAGGATTACACAGTTACTAGTGACAGCACCCATGATGGCACTAACTATCCCTGACAACAGTTCCCATGATGCATGATCCCGGATTCCTTCTTCCATGGATGTACCAATCCGTAACAAACATGAAATGTGGAGCCCTTCCTCAGGAATGGTTCAGGTTATAAACCACTGTTTGTAATTTATCTATAGACTTCAATGGCTACATGTGTCTGCTTATAATACTGGAAAACATCCAATATGCAGAGCCATGAATAAAGTTATGTTTGAACATGAGCAAGATGCATAACTCATACCACTTGCTTCAAATTGGTAACAACGACTTAGGCCCCTTTCACACTAGTGCGACTTGTCCAGCGATTTTGCGTCGCAAAAATCGCATGACAAGTCATTTTCCACTATTTTCAATGAGCCCCATTCATATCAGTGCGTTTTGAAGTCGCACCGACTTCAAAGCAGTTCCTGCACTACTTTGGCACGATTTTAATGCGTTTTGAGGTATATAGCCCTGAGCCATTGCTCAAACATCGCGTCAAAATCGTGCCCCGATTCACGGCAAAGTCACGGTAAAATCGCATAAGTGTGAAAGGGGCCTTACAGTGTATGTAAACCGTAGCAATGACATTCTCTGCTCACTTTTGGTGTTTTTAAATGGTGGTTTTAAATACATCGAAAGTATTTTTATAGATCTGGTAATCAAATGCAACAAAATAAAAAATACCTGTTGATCCTACCAGAAATCCAGCAAACCCATCTATTTCTCTTCTCTCTGTAGTGTTATCAACCCTGCACACCTGAACTACAGAACACTTCCTCTTTTATGGTGAGGGGGTGGTATGTAGCAAGTTAGAGTTGTCACCCTAGTACAAGAAGTTTGCTACTGGCAGGATCACCAAAAGAAAACTAAGGGGAAAAAAAGCCTGGAAAAAAAGGCCTAAAAAAAAAAAAAAAAAAAAAAAAAAAAAAAAAAGCCGCCACATTTAAGGATTGGTTAACTTTAATATTAGGGATCGACTGATTATCGGCAATGCCGATATATCGGGGGCCGATATGCACTTTCCCCGATATATCGTAATCGGCCCCTGAGGTTACCGATGTTTCAGGAAATGCTTGTACCGGAGTGATGCCTGCAGCTAGAGGCATCACTCCGGCACCGGCGTCCATAGCAGACGATCGGCTGTCTTGTATATGACAACCGATGTGGCTGAGAAGCCGCTTGACTGTCATTACAAGTAGCAGGAGGGGACGTCTCCCCCCTCCCACTGCCTTCCGCGGCTCCCCCGGGTCTCCTGTCCCACCGGGAGACCCGGGCATCCTACCTGCATGGCCGCCGAAGACCCGATCAAAGCTGCATTCGGCTCTGATCGGGGTCTCCATGTAAAAAACCTGGAAGTGATGTCATGACATCACTTCCGGGTACTCAGGGGCAATTTAAACAAAATGTGCGCATTCAAAACAATGCTTTTAAGTGCAGAGGAGGGGTTTGGGTTTTTTTTTTTAGACCCCCAGATCCCTCCACAATAGTACCTGTGAAAAATAAAAAAAATTTTTTTTAAATGTCCGAAAATATCGCCCAATACCGATATCCGATGACCAAAACATCGGTATCGGCACTAAAAAAAAAAAAAAAAAACCATATCGGCCGATCACTATGCACTATACACCACTTACCACTGCCCCTCCTTGGGGAGGATTGTTAGGAACCGAGTCCGCCATGGCTGCAATATCTGGGAAAACACAAAGAGCAAAATGTAAACAGGTCAAATGTAACATCCTCTACTGCAAAGCAGACATTATTGGGGAGATTTACTAAAACTCATGCACACAGAATTTGGTGCAGCTGTGTGTAGTAACGGGACGGGAATTTTTTCTTAAACTAACAAATGGATTTTGAACAGTGTGTGTTTCTCGATCAGAAATGTTATTAATTCTAAAATTGAATGTTTAAAGCAAGTGAAAATTTCCAAATCAGATTTGTCCAGTCACCAATCATACAAAAAGTATTTGTACATTTGATGACTGGACAATATTCCCATTGGAAAATCTATTTGTGTATGGCCAGCATTACTCAAATATATCTTCTGCCTTTCAAACTTCTGAGAGTGATCTTGCCAAAAATTCCTAGTCCAGACACTTCATTACAGTGTGACAATGCTTTGTCCCCATTTCCCAATTGTTCTCCTATGTCAGTGATGGGGGACCTTGGCACCTAAGATGTTTTGGAACTACATCTCCCATGATGCTCAACTACACTGCAAAGTGCATAAGCATCATGGGAAAGGTAGTTCCAAAACATCTGGGGTGCCAAGGTTCGCGATCACTGTCCTATGTATGTATGTCCTATGTGAAACTACAATTCTTCATTGCCGAGGCATGTTGCACTGTTGTCATCATTGCGAAACCTACATAGAGAAATGCTATGCAGCCTCCCTGTAATGTGTGCCGGTAGACAGGAAGGGCTGCAAAGAGCCGAAAGAAGTTCAGCAGTGCGGAGATGCAATCCACTTTACAACAGAGCTTATACTGCAAAAGGGAGGCACAGCATAAGGGGCTGCAGTGCTCAGAGCCACGGCCGCCGTATACAGTATATGTGAACCCAGCCTAAGGCTCCTTTCACACACTCCGTCCGTTGGATGGAGTCCGTTTTTCTCAGCGGGGGATCGAGCCGCCGATCCCCCGCTGAGCAGTAGGAGGACAGCTGTGTCTCCGTGCTGTGTGCGGAGACACAGCTGTCAGTTCCCCATGCATCTCTATGGGGGAAATCAGATGGGAACGGACCGTCCGTCCGTTCTCATCCGATGCCATCCGATCCGCTGGACGGATGGAAAATATGGTTTCCATCTGTCTAGATTTGACGGATCGGATCGGGTCGGATGTCAGCGGACATGTCTCCGCTGACATTCGATGCCCCATAGGAATGCATGGGGGGACCGTTCAGATCCGCCAAAAAAACGGACAGGCGGATCTGAACGGTCCGCCTGTGTGAAAGGGGCCTTAAACTGGAGAGTGAAAAATTTGGTCCAGCTCTGCATAGAAACCAATCAACTTTCATGTTTTTTTTTTTGGCAAAGCTTCATTGAACAAGCTGGTAGAAGCCGATTATCGACCATACAGAACTGCACCAGATTTTGCACTTTCCAGTTTTAGTAAATCAAACCCATAGAGATGAATGCAATGGAATGGATATCACAAATGCATATGGAGAGTGTTTTCTAGGGATCCACACTCAAATATGTTTTTTTTACCAAAATTCTGACACAGGCCATAATAATACCCTGATCAAATGACAAATATGCTTTATCTTATCAGGTCATCTGATCAAGGTTCACTGACCTTGTGAATCTTTTGTCCTTTACTTTGTGACACATCTTCTATACACATTGTATATCTAAGGTCAGTATTCTGGCTCGGTCACACCAGTCCCAGCTGGGCTACAAAAGACAGCATGTCCCAATGCTAAGACAAGACAAAACATCTTGCTTTGTATAGGGCAGGGGTCTCCAAACTGCGGCCCAGGGGCCAGATGTGGCCCCTTTTCTTGCCTTTATCTGGTTCTTAGAGAACTATTCATCCCACTGACACCAACAGAGGGGCTTAATTCTTACCACTGACAACAATGGGGTGCTATTTTTCCCACTGACCCAAACATTCAGGCACTATCCCTCCCCTAATACCAAAGATCTGGCACGGTTAACTTCCACTGATGCCAAAAAAAACCCAAAAAAACAAAAAAACAACATACGCCAATTATATTCCAGCTGGCCACAGTCCGTCTCCCCTGAATTCTAATGGACAGTAAATTAGCCCTTTGTTTAAAAAGTTTGAAGACTTCAGGTATAGGTCCTGTTCACCCCAGCAAGATGTGCATCAGTTATTTGCTCCTTATCCATTATTCCCCTGGATGTTGGGAGTAGAGGCGACCCTTCCACCTTATGCTTGCTGATACAATGAATTGTGATGTGCTGCAGCCCATGGAATAGGAATTAGCACTTAGAAAGTGAAACAAGAGGATACAATGTTTAGATTTGTTTTCTCTACCAAACACTAGTAGTAGCATGGGGTACATGCTACTAAATGTTTTAACAGTTTAAGTCCCGATTTCCACTAGTGCGACTTGCTGTGCGACTTGACACATGTCAAGTCGCACAGCAAGTCAAAAGTCATTTGTTTCAATCGGGCCCGTTTCCACTGCCGCGACTTCAGTTGCGGCGACTTCAAAAGTAGTTTGTGCACTACTTTTGAGCCGGCTTCAGTGCGACTTCCCTCTATAATGAGGGACAAGTCGCACTGAAAGCCGCAGTTTACTTTCGCTGCGAAGTCGCGCTAGAAGTAGCACAACTTCGTAGCCGCGGCAGTGGAAACTGAGCCTAAAGCAGACTTCCAAGGCAGCTTCTTTGTAAAAACGGAAGGCATATTAGAAGTCCAAGGTGGTGCATGACATCTCCTGGACTTATCTCTATTATTTATAGCTGATGGGTTTATAGTACATCGCTGTATATCCAGGAGCCGATACTGATCCTTCTGATCTCTACACCTTCAACAGTAGAGCAGATGCAACTGTTATGCTTGCCCCTCCACCTGCCCAATCACAGAAGCCTTTGTATTGTGTAAACACATTATGGCTTCTGTGAATGGGCAGCAGAGGGGAGGGGTGTGCATAGCTGCTCTGTGTGCTTCTCTGCTCTCAGATCCCTGAGAGTCTCTCTGGCAGAGAAATAAGTCTGTTAAATAGAACCAGTAGTGAGAAGTCGAGATGTCATGCACCAAGTTTGACTTAAAGTGATTGTAAAGTCTCATATTTTTTCCTATAAAAATAACAAACATGTTATACTTACCTCCTCTGTGCAGTTGGTTTTGAACAGAGCAGCCCGTTTCTCCTCTTCTTGGGTCCCCCTTCTGTGATCCTGGCCCCTCGAGTTCAGTGCCCCCACAGCAAGCAGCTGGCTAAGGGGGCATCCAACGCGAGTCACAGCTCCCTGTGTCCATTCAGACACGGAGCCCTGACTCAGCCCCACCCCCTCTCTCCCCTGATTGGTTAGCTGACTTTGATCGACAGCAGCGGCAGCCAATGGCGCAGCTGCTGTGTCTTAGCCATGTAGGAGGGAGAATCTCAGACGGCTGAGACACTCGTGGACATTGCTAGACAGAGGAGTAACTCAGGTAAGTATTAGGGGTGGCTGCTGCACACAAAAGGTTTTTTTATCTTCTGCCTTTACAACTCTGTTAACTCCTAATGTGTGTTCGCTTTTTACAAAGTGGCTGAATTCCTGAAATTCAGCTTGAACACCCAACCCTCGGTATTTGTTGCTGTGATGCAGACGTATATATGCTGCATTTTTAGTTCTTTTTGCTGAATAAAAGCACCCTTGCTCCCTAAGGCCTCATGCACATTTATGTCCTGAAACGTAAAATTCCAGCCATTTTTAGACAACGGTTGAGCAAAAACAATTGACATTTACCGGAGCGTGGCTTCATCCAGACATGTTTGTTATGTATGAGAAGCACTGTTCATGGGAGCAAGTGGGGTGTTTCAAAATCCTTGTTGCATCCCTTAGCAACTAAAATAGCAGCATATTTACTAATGTATTTACAGCACGACTGCATTACAGTAATAAATACAAAGGGTTTAATTGGGGGCAACAGGAAAACCTTTTTAATTCAGTCTCTAATCTAAGCCAATGACCAACGTGACCATGGACAGCTAAGAGTAAAGCCTCGTACACACGCACCGATTGTTGGCCGACCGTTCGGCCGTCTTTTGTCCGGTGCTGTTTTGTTGGTTGAAAAGTGCTCTAGACTGCACACGAATTTTGTCGGCCAACAACAACCAACTGCAGAAGTGATGTCATGTTCTGTTCTACTTTTCGTGTGTTTTTTCTTCACTGAGCATGCCCAGTCTTGATCATCACATTTTGTCTGCCGAAATCTGTACTGACGAACAATCGGCCATTCTGTTGATGGCCAACAAAAATTTTATAGCATGCACACCAGATTTTGTTCGGCCGAAACGTCGCAGTCGGTTGTCGGAAGCATCATACTAACAAGCCGATAATCGTCCGGCGGCCAAAAATTCACGGCCAACAATCGGTATGTGTGTACGGGCCTTTAGGCCCAATAATACTGGTGGCTTAGGAAGGACAAGGCCACCTAAAAAACGGGTCTTAAAGAAACAACCATCAGTGCCAATTAGGTTTTTAAACTTCAAAAAGGTCGCCAACTAAAATTTCCCATTATAGGTTTAAACAATGCAAACATATTCTGCGTAGATTTACAAAGAATCTCAATTTGGGCAAGTTGGTGGCTATGTGCTTAAAGCGGAACTTCACTGCATCTGAGCACCACAAACTAAAAAAAAACTATTTAGTTAAATTCGTAGAAAACTCAGCCATCCTTCCATGTCTCCATGCTTTATTTTGCTGAGAAACTTTGAAAAACACCCCCTAGCATTTCTTCCCATGGCCATCTTGAGTAAGAGCAGATGATTATTGTAGCATTTACTTCCTGGAAGCCATCCGCCCTTAGCTAAGCACACCCTCGTGCCTGAGCTGAGAAAACCTCTCCTCCCCTACTGAGACTTCTGGGATGTAGGCCTTGATTTGTGCACTGGTCCAAATCATTTGGTGGAAGGGAGATTATGGTGTGGGGCTGTTTTTCAGGGGTTGGGCTTGGCCCCTTAGTTCCAGTGAAGGGAACTCCTAAAGAGGTTGTAAACTCATTAAAGCGGAGTTCCGGCCACAGAATCATTTTTTTTTTTATTAATACCTCCCAAACTGTCACCCCCCCCCCCTTTATACATCAACTAATCCTGTTTTTTACAGTACAATAATCGATTGGCAATTAGAAAATCTTACTTTATAAAAAGTCTCCTGAGCGCCGCCATCTTTGTCCTGGTTCCCCTGAAGCCGCTGTGTTAATGAATGTCCTGCTTCCTGGTTCGAGAAGGAGAGGGGCCGGCAAATGCAGTGCGAAATCTCGCGCATGCCCAGTACTATGCGATCGGCATAGTATAGGGATGCCTATCATTGCGTTATTTCCTGTTTGGAAATAACGCGGTGAGAGGAGCGGCCGGCCGCCTACGTCACTGCCCATTGCATCCTGGGAGCGACAAGTAAGAGCTCCCAGGACGCATTGCGGGACAGGAAGTGACGACGCGGGCTGCGGCCGAGGAAGGAGGAAGTGGATGTAAAGGTGAGTATATTATCCTCTGTAATAAGGTAAGTTTAAAAAAAAAAAAAAAAGCTGGGAATATCCAATTCTAGCTCAGGTAAGGATAAGGAAGCGGATGCCAAAAAATCTAAAGGCATGATTTTGTGGCCGGAACTCCGCTTTAAAAAGGAAAACAAAAACAAAAATCTCTGTAAGACAAAGGCATAATGAGCTAGCATGCATTGCATACTAACAGCCGCGATGACATCACTCCTGCGCAAGTGCACGGGAGTCGACGTTTACGGCACGGGGTTCAGAAGCATCCGCGGCCGTTTCTTCAGAGCCCATTCGCCAGTGATGTCACTGGCTGCATGTAATGTAAATATCTCCTAAATGGTACACATTTAGGAGATATTTTCACTTCCGATAGGCAAGCCTTATTATAAGCTTATCTATAGGTAAATGTCCACAAAGGAAGTTTTCTTCCTCTTTAAGGCTTCAGCATACCAAGACATTTTGGGCAATTTCATGCTCCTAACTTTGTGGGAACAGTTTGGGGATGGCCTCTTCCTGTTCCAACATGACTGTGCACCAGTGCACACAGCAAGGTCCATAAAGACATGGATGAGCGAGTTTGTTCTGCCCCGCCTCCTCTCAGTGAGCTGTATGTATGTATTGTATTGAGGCCATGCTTCCGCCTGCCTCCTCTCAGTGAGGATATAATGCTTTCAGCCCTCGCTCACTGAGAGGAGGCAGGGCGGAGGTGGGCGGAAGCATGGCCTCAATACAATACATACATACAGCTCACTGAGAGGAGGCGGGGCAGAGCACGCAGTACAGCTCATCTCCTGTGTAATACTGCGAGATTTCATGCACTGAAATACATCCCAGCACACACTGCGAATCGCCGAATGACGTAATCGGCGACCGGACCCGGAGGTGAGAGGAGGATAAATAAAGCAGAAAATAAGGTATTTACTAGCAAAAAAAAAAAAAAAAAAAACTGAATTTTTGTAAAATCTTACCTGTAAAATTCCTTTCTCTGAGTCCTCCGACAGTCGCCGCCCACTTCATATTCATCACCAATGGGGTTATGTCCTTTATTCCGTAGGAGTAGCTAGGCAATAGAATATGTTAGTACAAAGACTTTTAACATATCCCACCCCCAGGGGGTGGTCCCCTCAGTACATAACCCTCCACTTCCTGTATCCAACTCAGTTTCAGTGGAATAGCAGTAGAGAGTACATCAAAACCCCAAAAGAGGGGCGGGGGCGGCGACTGTCGGAGGACTCAGAGAAAGGAATTTTACAGGTAAGATTTTACAAAAATTACGTTTTCTCTTACGTCCTCCGACAGTCGCCGCCCACTTCATATTCATCACCAATGGGGATGTCCCAAAGCAGTGTAAATATGAGGGGTGGGAAGAACTCAGCCGCGCCCAAGGCAACGCCGTCTCCCCATCAGAGAAAGGAACCTTACCAAAGGAAGGAAACCAGTTGGGCATAAGAACAAAACACTCGCTCAACAGGAGCAAGAAAACCCAGGGAAAAAACAAAAATCCCAAAAAGTCAAAGAACCCGTAACAAGGGCTCTAGGAAACTGCCGCACTAAGAACCTTGCGGCCAAAGGAAGCATCAGCCGATGCCTGAACATCTACTCTGTAGAATATCGTGAAAGTGTGTACAGTCGACAAGTCGCCGCCTCACACACCTGGGCCACAGAGGCCCCATGACGACAGGCCCAAGACGTACTCAGAGATCTGGTAGAGTGCGCCTTCACAGGTACAGGGGGAACTTTCCCCCCCAAAGCATAGGCCTGATCAATGGTCCGTCAGATCCATTTGGCGATTGTAGAAGCCGACGCCGCCATGCCCTTCCGAGGACCTCCCGGAAGGACAAACAAGGCATCCGACTTGCGAGAAGACTCAGTCGATTTGAGATAGACTCTAATCGCCCGGACAACATCCAAGGAGCGAAGCAACACCTCCGTCGGAAGCTTTGGCTTCGCGCAAAGCGAAGGTTTGACAATGTCCACATTGAGATGAAAGTCCGAAACCCTTTTTGGAAGAAAAGAAGGGTTAGGTCGCAAGACCACCTTGTCCAAATGCACAACCAGACACGGAGACTTGCAGGACAAGGCTGCCAGCCCCGACACTCGACGAGTCGAGGTGATAGCCACCAAAAAGGCGACCTTCTTGGATAACAAAGACAGCGAGATCTCCCTGAACCTTGCAAAAGGAGCACGCTGCAATACTGATAGAACTAGATTCAAGTCCCAAGGGGGAAGAGGGTCCCTCCTAGGAGGGATCAGATGACGTACCCCCCACACAAAAGTGCCAACCAAAGAATCAGATGCCACAGGCCGTTGAAAAAGAACGGCCAAAGCAGACACCTGACCCTTGATCGTGGCCAGCGCCAGACGCTGGTCAACACCCGTCTGAAGGAAGGGCAACACCCTAGACACCGAATAAGTGTCAGGAGAGAAACCCCTGGATTCGCACCAGGCAAAATACGCCTTCCAAGTACGGTAAGAAACCTTCCCCGAGGAATACTTCCTCGCATTTATTAAGGTGTGAATGAACTCAGGGGAAAGACCCCTGTTCTTCAGGACCTCGGATTTAACAGCCAGGCCGTCAAGACCAGCGACTGTAAAGCAGGATGGAAGATCGGTCCTTGCGACAGAAGATCTTCTCGAAGAGGCAGACGCCACGGGGCGTCGATTGCCAGATATACGAGGTCTGCGTACCAGGACCGGCGAGGCCAGTCCGGTGCCACAAGAATCACCGTGGTCGGTTCCGCGAAGAAACCTGGACAGCAATTGAATCGGTGGGAACGCATACATCAGTTGGTGCTGATGCCACGGGGCAACCAACGCGTCCGACGCGTCTGCCCGAGGATCGCGTGTCCTTGCCATGAACCGTGGTACTTTGTTGTTCAGACGAGACGCGAACAGGTCTACCTCCGGAAGACCCCACCTCGCGCACAACATCTGGAAGACAGCCGGGTGAAGGGACCATTCCCCCTGGTCCAGGGTCTGGCGGCTCAGATAATCCGCCTGCCAAACTTCCTCCCCCGGAATGTGAACTGCCGATATTGCCGGGACATGCGTCTCGGCCCAAGACAGAATCGCGGCCACGTCTCGAGCCGCCCGGGCACTCCTGGTGCCCCCTTGGTGATTGATGTAAGCCACCGCCGTGGCATTGTCCGTCTGCACCCGAACCGGGTAGCCGTGAAGATTGTCCATCCAACGACGAAGACAGAGGAGTATCGCTCGCAGTTCCAGAACGTTGATCGGAAGGGAGGATTCCTCCGTCGACCAAACACCCTGGGCGGACAGAACGCCCAGAACACCACCCCAGCCCGACAGGCTGGCGTCCGTGGTGATCACCGTCCACGAAAGGGGACGAAAAGACTCGCCCCCCGATACAGAGGGGGATTGAAGCCACCACAGAAGAGCCCTTCTGGTCCGAGAACTCAATGACATCTGGAGATCCAGAGACTGCGGACGCCCATCCCACTTGGACATGATCTCCGCTTGGAGATCCCGTGTGTGAAACTGGGCGAAGGGAATCGCCTCGAAAGCCGATACCATCAATCCCAGACACCGCATGCACGTCCTAATGGACGAAGATGGAACGTCCCTGAGGGACCTGACTGCCTCCTGAAGAGCTGCGAGTTTTTCTTCCGGCAGGAAGACCTTCGCCTGGACAGAGTCCAGAATCATACCCAGGTAAGAAAACCGAACCGATGGGCACAATGTCGACTTTGGAAAATTGATCGTCCAACCAAACTCCTGCAGAGTCTGCAACGTGACGGACAGATCCTTCTCCAGACTCTGGCTGGTCGCAGACCGAACCAGAATATCGTCCAGATACCCCAGAACCGAAATGCCCTGGGCCCTCAACAAAGCCAGAACCGGTGCCAGCACTTTGGTGAACACCCTCGGAGCCGAGGCGAGACCAAAAGGCAACGCCACAAATTGGTAATGATCTTCCGCTATGGCGAATCGAAGGTACCTCTGGTGACCTTCGAAAATCGGGATGTGAAGATACGCATCCTTCAAGTCGATGGAAGCCATGAACTCCCCCGGAACCAGGGCAGCCACCACCGACCGCAGGGATGCCATGCAGAACTTGCGCACCCGCACAAAGCAGTTCAGCGCCTTCAAGTCCAGAATCGGACGCACCTAGCCCTCCTTCCTGGGCACGGTGAGCAGATTGGAATAGAACCCTCGAAATCTGTCCCGATGAGGCACCGGGACCACCACTCCCTGAGCCCTCAGGTCCTGCACCGCTAGATGCAGGTCCCGCAAACGCTCCGGGGATAAGAGAAGACTTGAGGGAAAAAATCTGCTCTCCGGCCGAGAGAGAAACTCGATCTAGTAGCCAGATCGAACGATTTCCTGTGAATTGGGTGAGGGCGCCCCATCAGGCCGCACTGTTGTGGGCCGCAGAACCGGATTGGCCGGACTTTTGCTTACCTGCCCACGGCTTCTTGCGGGAGCCTTGACCCTTGGACGGCTTGCCCCAAAGTGTGACCGAAAGGCACGAAAGGACCCCTGAGGGGGCCGAAAGAAAGCATTCTTTTTTCCAGGAGCCGTCTCAGTCTTGTGGGATTGAGGTAAGAGCGTGCTCTTACCCCCCGTGACCCCTTTAATTAGGGCATCCAGGGATTCGCCAAAAAGGCGAGATCCATCAAAAGGCAGATTGGCCAAGGTCTTACGTGAAGATTGATCCACAGACCAACACTTCAACCAAACCAGGCGGCGAGATAACACCGCCACACTGTGTACACGTGCAGCCAACGGAACCATATCCAGGTCCGCATCACACAAATACATGACACCCTGGTGGATTTGATCCACCATATCCAAAGTCGCCTGGGGGGCAGAATCAGCCACCAGGACACGCCTAAGCACCTGCGTCCAGCTCGCGACCGCCTGGGCCGCCATAAGTGAAGCAATTAAAGCTTTTAACATAGAACCCATAATAGAATAGGTACGACGGGCAAGGGACTCCATCCTCTTGTCCGTGGCATCCCGGAACACCGGGGAGTCTTCAGCAGGAATCGCAGTGGACTTGTTCAAAACTGCTAACGCATGGTCCACCGGAGGTGGGACACACCAACGCCCATCAGTAGCGGGCGTAAAAGGATAGCGCAGCTTAAACCTACTTGGTACAGCAAAAGGTTTGCGTATATTACGCCATCGTTCTTTCACAGCGCGCTGAAAATCATCAGTGCATGGAAACATCTGCGATGATTTGCGCCTTTTCTGCGTCCCATAAGCCGCCAAGGCAGCTGGAGGACATGTTTCCTCCTCCAAACGCAGAGTTTGCTTGATAGAAGCAACCAATTCATCCATGAGTGCAAGCTCTTCAGACGAGCCAGGGGGAGAATTATCAACCCCCTCTACCTCAGCCTCCATTTCTGACCCTATAAGGTCCAGGGAGGAACTAGACCCCGATAAGGAGATCTCTGCCACAGCAGCCCCAGTACCATCACCCTCTGAAACAGAGGAAATTGAAAACTCTGGGCCTTTTAGAGGATTGAGCAACCACCAGCATTTGCACCTGAGTCGCAAGGCTAGCCACAATCGCAGCCAAATCCCCCCCCGGGGGGGGGGGGGAAACCGCAGTCCCCTGGCTTCCCACTAAATTGGCAGGAAACTAGTATTCCTGAGAATCCATGCCCTTGTAGCAGCAAAAATAAAAGGGTGACCGCCCCTTTAACCGGTTGCCGACCGCCGCACGACTATATACTGCGGCGGTCAGCCCCGGCCAGGCAGAGTGACGTATCGGTACGTCACTCGCCTGTCACTGACTTGCGAGCCTATCGCGGGCGGGCGCGCGCCCGCCGAGGCGCGCGCCCGCCGCGGCTCGTTCACAGGCAAGTCAGTGCGTGTGACCGGCGGACTCGATGTCCGCCAGTCACACTGCGATCGCTCCTGTGAAGGGAGAAAGACAGAGCAGCTTGTGTAAACAAGCTGCCTGTCAGTTCTCCCTGTGTAAAAGTAAAGATCTGACCGTTCTACTATGTAGAACGGTTGATCTTTGCTTTTACACCAATAGGAATGTCCCTACACAGTAGAAAGCACGCCCCTAGGACACACTTAACCCCTCCCTGTCCAATAAAGTTAACCCCTTCCCTGCCAGTGTCATTTTTGCAGTAACAGTGCATATGTATAGCACTGATTACTGCAGTAATGTCACTGGTAACCCCAAAAGTGTCAAAAATGTCAGTCAAGGGTCCGATCTGTCCGCCGCAATGTCGCAGTACCGAAAAAAAATCGCAGATCGCCGCCATTACGCGTTAAAAAAAAAAACACCAAAAATGACAAAAATCTTTCCCTTTGTTAGTAAACGCGATAACTTTTGCGCAAACCAATCAAAATACGCTTTTTGCGATTTTTTTTACCAAACATAGGTAGCATAAAACAAATTGGCCGAAAAATGTTAAAAAATTTTGATTTTTACTTTTTTTTTTGGGGAATTTCATATAAAAAAATGTGAAAAATATTGTTATTTTTGCAAAATTTACGCTCTTTTTTTGTTTATAGCGCGTGATCAAAAAATCGCACAGGTGATCAAATACCACCAAAAGAAAGCTCTGTTTGTGGGAAAAAAAGGACGTCAAATTCGTTTAGGTACAGCGTCGCACGACCGCGCAATTGTCCGTTAAAGTCACGCAGTAAAAAATCGCAAAAAAACCCCTGGTCCTTTAGCAGCCAAATCCTCCGGGGCTTAAGTGGTTAAGAGAGCGCTGCGATCGTAGCCCACTCACACTAGGCATCCCACACAAGGGACCCCCACAGGGACAAGTATACCAAGGCAGGATACAGGGAATAAAAAGAAATGAACCTGGAGAGATCGGTGCTGCTGCTGCTGCCTGCGGTGCTCCTGAAGGAAAGGAAATGCTGGCATACAGGGCGCTCTATGAAAGCCTATGGAGGCTACAAGAAAATGGCCGCCATGCATGTAAAACATGCGGCCGGAGCGATCGCAGCCAAAATGGCGCCGTTTGGCGCCGAAAACGCCGCTCCCACACCCCATGAGGGAGAAGTAAAACACACCATCTGCCCAAAAAAGGAACATGGTAAACCGCCGCAGCGGCGCTGTAATGTGCCCCAAGCATGAGAACTCAAGCCCCACAGCACACAGCCGTTCACACAGACAGAAAACTGACACAGAGTGCAGCCAGCCCCCCCTCCTGCAGCCCACAGCATGCAATGTGAGAGATAGGGAAAACGTAATAGTGTGAACACAGGGCAAGGTACACAGTCCCAGACTGACACCCCCCAGACAGACAGGTCCCCACATAAATGCACTTACCTCTTAAATGGCGTGGGGGACCCGCACAGGCGAACAAACCGCTGCACATGAGGCAGGGAGAGTCGCATCCAGGACGCATCAGAAGGTGGGTTGAGAAACCGCACAGCGACCAGTGAGGTAGCCACCTCACCTAGCATCCCTGCACGGAACAGGGATGGGTCGTTCAGATAACTCAGGAGCGATACCTGACTGAACGCTCGATGGCGGGCTGAGAAGCCACTGACCCACAGCCTGCTACCAGGGGGGTCAGCCCGAGACGCAGCCCGCATGATCCTCTTCTTCCGAAGAACTAACTAACGCTGGTAAAATAACAGCTAACAAGAAAGAGAGAAAAAACTGAAATAAAAACCAAAGAAAGGAAAGAGAGCTGAGACAAGGTGCCCCAGCACAGAAACTTCCAGCTACTCCTGACAGCTAGACAAATGAAACTGAGTTGGATACAGGAAGTGGAGGGTTATGTACTGAGGGGACCACCCCCTGGGGGTGGGATATGTTAAAAGTCTTTGTACTAACATATTCTATTGCCTAGCTACTCCTACGGAATAAAGGACATAACCCCATTGGTGATGAATATGAAGTGGGCGGCGACTGTCGGAGGACGTAAGAGAAAAAACACTTTCCATTGGTAAAAGTCGTTTTAAAGGGGATTACATACATCTAAAGTCACAAAAATGGGTGGAACTCCACTTTGTTAGCAGCATGAGTATAAAAAATAGTAAATGCTAATTAAGAGAGAAGAAGTTTTGCTACAATTATTTCGTACCATTCTAAGAAAAAACTCCCCCATCTATCCAGGTCTCCATGCTTTATTTATTTATTTTTTTCGAGAAAACACTTTGAAGAAAAAAAAAAAAAACACCCCCCTAGCATTTCTAGCAGCAGACATCTTGAGTAAGGGCAGGCAATTCATTTAGCACGTTATCTTTAGCTCAGTCATGCAGACAGAAGGGTGTGATTTACCTGAGAATGCCCCTCCTTCCCAACTCAAAATGAAAAAAAAAAAAATGCCCATGAAAACTCCTGGCCAAAAACCAGGATGCAGCTGAATAAATGTAAAAAACACACGCACAAAAATGTACTATACCTTCCTACTTACTTAGGAATCAAGGCAGCAAAGGGATTAAAAATAATGTTGATTGAGAGATTTTAGTTCCACTTTAACGCTGCAATCCCACAGCCACTCAAGCAGGATTCTATCCACACCCTAAATATACTGTATATTGCCAAGCCCACCACAGTCACTACAGCCAGTTTAACCTCAACCTATATAAGTCTGGGTGGGGGCCTGTGGAATGTGACCATTTTTCATGCAACACCCTAAATTTGCTTTTAAAGCAAAACACAGCTGATTTATATATACACATGAACGGGCAGACAGATGAAATATGTGGTTTCTGATTAAGCAACTCATCTTTCTGGTTTTGCAATTCAGCTTTCTATTATCAGCCTATCAGACCTTCTCACTGGCAGTGATTCAGCATCTTCACCATTGTGCAATGAGCTGACCCCGGAGGCAGCAGAGTGATCATTCTGATTAGCAGGGGTGTGTGAGTGTCATGAGAATAACTGGCTGAAGTTACAAAAACCATTGGCAGATAAGACAGTAAGGGCCCATTCACACCTTTGTATTACAGCAACGCACCAATGTTTTCATGTCACATGACCTACTGCAGTGTCATTGGGTTACATTTTTGGAAGATCATGGAAAGCAAAATCTCCCAAGGGTTTCTGCTATTCCTAAGCCACATTCATTCTTCAGCGTTGTGTATTTGGATGATTTTTTTAGGCTTTTTTTGGGTGTTCAGTGATGTGCTCATCAGAACAATAATTGGGAGAGGATCGAATGCTTTTGGCCCCCATAGACTTTATACAAGTTTTTTTCAGGCAATCCCATTGATCTCCATTAGAGCTGCCTAATTAATTGTTAGAAAATTGTGATCTCAAATCATACATGTAAATAATAGATTGGCAATACTAAAATCTTACTTTATAAAATTTTTGCAGAGCGCCGCCTTCTTTTCCATGGTCCCCCGAAGCCACAGTGTGCACAAATATGCCCTGCTTCCTGGTTGTAGATGGAGGGGGGCCGATCAATGCAGCGCAAAATCTCACACATGCCCAGTACAAAGGAAAGTACTGGCAATAGGCTGGCGCCGTCCGCGCTGTGCTCTGCAACTCATCGCGTCATTTTCTGTTTGGAAATAACGCAATGAGGAGCGGCCGGCCGCCTACGTCACTGCCCATTGCCTCCTGGGAGTGATCAGTAAGAGCTCCCAGGACGCATTGCGGGACAGGAAGTGACGGCGCGGGCCGCGGTCGCACATGGAGGAAGTGGATGGAAAGGCGAGTATATTTTCTGCTGAAACAAGGTAGAGTAAAAAAAAAAAAAAAAAAAATTCAGGAATATCCAATTCTTTTTCAGGGTACAATAAGGAAGCGGATGCCACAAAATCTAAAATAACGATTTTGCGGCCGGAACTCCGCTTTAACCTCCTAACCCAACCACTTAAGCCCCTGAGGCTACGTTCACATGTGGGCGTAGCGAATTGGGGGCAGAATCGCAGCGATCCGGAAATTAATGCAAATCACGGAACGCATGTGCATTGCCTGTGATTTGCAATGGCACCCCAAATGCTGTGCGATGTTGCCGCGATTTCCGCCTGCCGAATCGCGGTAACATCGCGCAAACAAAATCGCGGGACACATGACGCCCCAAAGAAGCACTTGTACCTTTTTTGGGCTTCATGCGTCCCGCGATTTTGTTTGCACGATGTTACCGCGATTGGGCAGGCCGAAATCGCAGCAACATTGCACAGCGTTTGGGGTGCCATTGCAAATCACGGGCAACGCACAGGCGTCCCGCGATTTGCATTGATCTCCAGATCGCAGGCAGAATCGCAGTGTTTCTGCCCGCGATCCGCTACGCCCACATGTGAACGTAGCCTGAAGGTTTTACCCCCTTCATCACAAGGCCATTTTTTTCGATTTGGCACTGTGTTGATTTAACTAATGTCCTTTTTTCCCACAAATAGCGCTTTATTTTTGTGGTATTTGATCACCTCTGCGGTTTTTAGATTTTGCGCTATAAACAAAAAAAATTTTATATATATTACTTTCTGCTATAAAACATTCCCAAAAAAAAATTTAAAACAAATTTTGTTATCAGTTTAGACCAATTTGTATTCTGCTACATATTTTTGGTAAACAAAATCCCAAAAAGCGTATAATAATTGGTTTGCGCAAAAGTTATAGCGTTTACAAACTCTGGAATTGGAGTTTAGGACTTTTTATTTTTTTTTGTTGTTTTTATTAGTAATGACGGCGTTAATCGATTTTTAGCGGGACTGCAACATTGCGGCGGACAAATATGACACTTTTTGGGGACCAGTGACACCAATACAGTGATCAGTGCTAAATAATATGCACTGTTACTGTATAAATGACACTGGCAGGGAAGGGGCAAATACTGGGGGTGATCAAGGGGTTAAAGCGGAGTTCCAACGAAAAGTGGAACTCACTCATTTGCTGTTTTTTACAGGTACCCATTCCCCTCTTCCGGGAGATGGCGCCGCAGCAGTTTGGCCCCCTCCTCCTTCCCCCGCCACCGAGCCAATCTGAATGCGCAGTGCGCTTTGTGCATGTGCATTAGGGACCCGCCCTTCACTGCCGGGTTCCCTTACCGGCAATGGCGGCAGCACCCAACAGCCGATGGAAACATCAGCTGCGGTGCCGACATCCCTGGACTCCAGGACAGGCAAGTGTCCTAATATTAAAAGTCAGCAGCTACAGTATGTGTAGCTGCTGACTTAATTTTTGGAGGGGGAGGCTGGAACACCGCTTTAAGTGTGCTCCTAAATTGTGCTTACTAACTGTAGGGGGGGGGGCCTCTGTGACAGGCACACAGATCGGTGTTTCAGCTTAGCTGAGACACACAATCTCATTGTGCCTGTCTGACAGGAGAGCTGCCTGCTTTGTTTTGAAGATCGCGGGAGGCCGGCGGCGATCGCGCCCGCTCCTCCCGCGGTCTGGCTTCCGCTGTGTCTAATCACAGCGGGAGCACAGCTCAGGCAGTGGCTTGCGCGCCGCTGAGACCACATTCACATAATCACGTAGATCTACGTGATTATGTGCAGCCCTGCCGCAGTAAATCTGCGTGGGGTGGTCGGCAAGTGGTGAAAGACTAAGCCTTTTTCTGACACTCGTTGCTTACAAGTTAAAATCAGTATTTTTTGCTAGAAAAATGCTTAGAATCCCCAAACATTACATATATTTTTTTAGCAGAGACCCTAGAGAATAAAATGGCTTTGTTGTAATCTTTTGAAGTCTTCAAACTCAGTTTTTTGGAAAAAAAACACACTTTAATGAATTTAAAAAAAAAAAACTAAAAACAGTAAAAAGGTAGGCCAATTTTGTTTGTATAATGTAAAAGATGTTATGCCGAGAATCGTGATTTTTATTCTAAGCAAAAAAATTGTGATTCTCATTTTATCCAGAATCGTGCAGCTCTAATAGGATCAAAAATGCCCAAATCTGCATGAAAAGCAGCAACTATACTCTTTTGAAGGACCGGAGTCTAGTGACAGGCATCTGAGCGCTCAGGTACGGTGCGAACTGGCGCCATTACAGTGGGATTTTTACTGTGGAGCGTTTTGTAGCTTTGGGTAAATGTAGCCTTAACGCGATCTCTTTCCTTCTATTTTTGGGGGCCCCATAAACCACTTTATGACTGCAAGATTCCTTTTTAGGTACTCAAGCAGTATGTCTCATCCCTGAAAAATGTTAGTTAGGGTCAGTGACAGGCAATACAGAACACAGCAGGGGCTAAGGTAAGGCCTTGCTCTAAAAATCAGAGAAAGCTTTTATTTTTGTGCAGGTGAGGTAAATGGATGGTATATTGGTACATAGGGGAGCTGGAATTTAGGAAAAAGCAAACTTAGCCTTAAAGGAGGTTGAATGCCTTTGCAATTAATCATGAATGGGCACAGAAGCGTCTCAAACTTGCACACTGCCTTTGCCCACATTCACACTATCACTCTGCGAGAATGTGTGTTACACGGGTTGGTGTGATGCAGTGGTATTCATTCTGTACGGCACCCCAACACACCTTCTAAACACGCTGTGCATTGCTGTACACTGACAAATGCAGCATGTACCTTGTTTTAAAAAAATGAGTTTCGGTTCATTATGCAAACCACGGTGACACTTTAAACAGGGCCTTAATGATGTATTTTCTGGCGTATATTAACCCTTCTGTTAATCCAAGAAATTGGAGTTACAGTAAAGTCAAATCAAGTGTTTTATTTATTTTTTTCATATAATGAAGAGAACACAAACCTGTATACATGAAGATTTCCCCTCTACATGGAGATACAAAAAGTTAGCAGGTGAATCTATACAGAACTCCAATAGACCAACCTAGAGCTGAAATACTTTAAAGAGAACCTGTCATGTGATTAAAGAGGAGTTCCATTCCCCTGTGTAAAAAGTTTAAGTCAACAGCTACAAAACTGTAGCTGCTGCCTTTTAATAAGCAGTCACTCACCTGTCCCATGATCCAGCGTTGGGCTTACCCCAGCCGATTTCCCCTCCTGTCATCTGTAGCTAGTGCCAGCATGTTAACTATGGGCACTCAGCTGTGAAGCCACGAGCAGTGCTGCGCCTTGTGAATGCTCCCATAGTCTTCTGGGACCTGTCGTGTACCAGAACACTGCGAAATGGAGAGAGAACTTCCGTTCACCTAGGCAATCAGAACGGAAGTGGGAGTCGGGTACCTGTCAAAATCAGGTACCCACTCCCCAAAAGTGCCATTTCTTCACCAGGAGCGGGGAGGAGGCCTTAAAGCGGACCTTTTTCTTTTGGGTGGAGCTCTGCTTTAATGTAGATTCTCATTTCTGGCGTCTCCCCTAGCTGTCATCTTGATGCTCTGGCTTCAATATATTGATGACCAAGATCAGCTTTAAAGACAAGGAATTAGGGTATTTTTCTCATGGTCATTTACAGCATGCATGTTCCATGTCTCTGACTCAAAAGCAGGCCGCTGATCAGGGTACTGGAGGTCCTCCTGGGTAAGGAGGGGGGCTTGGTGGGGTTTGTCTCCATGGATAGAACTCACACTCAGGGGTGCTTTATGAAAGATATACTATCATAAACACCGCTGAGGGTGTATGACAGCATGCATACACCCCCTACACCACCAGTGAGAGAAAAATAATCAGCTGCAGCAGAAAATGGCTCCCTGTGTGTAGCAGTGCAGCAACATCTGCTGCTTACTACATTACGCTGAACAGGGGCACAGACACAGAGATCCCATAAACCTTTCATTGATCAGGACTCCTCCACCTCCGACAGTAGCAGAATTTAATCTCTGCTGATGTGGAGAAGAATCCAAAAACAAGATTGGTACCAGCTTTTTGCCACTTCCAGTGCTTTACATGTATTAGAGAAACAAGACAAAGATTAAAAGTTGCGTGGTTGTATGTAAAGTAAAGGAGACCACTGGGACATGTATATTTACACACAAACAAAGAAGAGATTGCCCAGATCACACCCCCTGTTTCATGTATATTTACACACAGTCATGTCGCTAAGAAGGCCAATTGAGGCAGCTGCCTTGAGGGCACTCATGTAGGCTTGGTGAGAGGCGGCACTGAGGCCAGAGAGACCATATTGGATACACCATCCTTGGTACAGCTCAGCGATGGTGAGCCTGGCAAAAGTCACAGGATCTCTGCCTGGCCCCTGTACTTGTCACATAAGCAGGCACTAAGCTCCTTAACTGAGGTGCAGCCTGGTAAAGCCCAGCTCCAGTAAAACTCCTCTCCTGTTGTGTCTAGGGGATGGTAAAACCATTTTACTCACCCATTCCCTATGCTCCAGTAGTGAATTCTTCCTCGTGGTTCTCACATCCAATACATAGCTCTAGATCCTGTATTGGTCTTGAGGACATCAAAGCACCTTAGACAGCTGGAGCATGGGGGGAAAACGCTGCGGGACCAGTTTAGAAGTGCAGAGGATCAGGCAAGTAAAAATGCTTTATAGAATTTCCTGGACACGAGTTTTCCTTGAGTTTTAGTTTTCTCACCCTTAAAAAGGTTCTTCACCTGGTTTAAAATTTTTTTATAAGTGGAACTCCACCCAAAAGGGGAAGCTCCGCTTTAAGGAATGGTCCCCCTCTCCTCTAGCGCAATTGGCACTTTGAGGAGCAGGGGGTACCTAATCCCACTTCCGTTCCGAGTGCAACAGCACTCGGCAACCAAATTTCTCCTTCCTCCCTCCCCCTGCATTCTTCTGGGACACTAACAGGTCCCAGAAGGCTGCATCCACCATTCACAATGCGCTGCACGACTTGGGCATGTGCAGAGTGGGCACCCGGCTGTGAAGCTGCAAGCTGTCACAGCTGGGTGCCCATAGTGAAGATGCTGGTGTCACCGAGGGAGGACAGAGGATGAAGACGGCTGGGCTAAGAGCACCGCTAGATCGCGGGACAGGCAAGTGTCTGTTTTTTAAAAGTAGCTGCTGACTTATTTTTCTGACAGGTGGCTGGAGCTCCGCTTTAATGTCAACAGCTACAAATCCTGTAGCTGGTCATTTTAATAAAAAAGACTTATGGAAATTTCTGGTGACACTGAAAATAAAAAGTTAACTATGCATATGCAGTAACAGATTCACAGGACACAATCACTGTGGTTAAAGTATCCAGTCTGACAAAATGTATTGTTACATTCTATTTTATACAGAAGATTAAAAACTAGCGAATAAAAAAATGTTACATCACAGTTGTGAAACTAAAACCTTGAGAAGGGGGGGGGGGGGGGGGGAGAACTAGGAAAACAGTTTTGTGTGCTTAGGTGAAGGACTCGAAGACAGTGCAACATTGCATGCAAGATGGAGTCTTTTTTGTCTCGCCTAAATGAGCAACACAGTGAAAGTCCATATCAAGGATACTCACCTGTTCAGGGATCCAGCGCTGTCCTCACCTAGGCTGGATCTTTGTCTTTCTTCAGGTCCCTGGTACTGGCATGTTAACTGTGGGAAGCTGGCAGTGACTACTCGCCACTTCACAGCTGGGTGCCCACTGCACATGTATGAGCCAATGTGCTTTGTTTATGGTCCTGCAGACTTCTGGGATCTGTGATTTCTCTGGGAAGTTTGCAGGCGGGTGGGTGGGGGGGGGGGGGGCGACTTCCACTGCCTAGGCAATTTGACCGAAGGTGGGAGTGCAGGTACCTGTGAAAATCAGGTGCCCGTCCCCCCACGAAAAAAATTCCAAAAGAAGAGAAGAGGTTGAAATGAGGAGGGCATAAAACAGAACTTCCCTTTTAAATGATAAGTTCACCTTATGGAATTAGGGTGGAACATGTAATATATTGCAGCAGCTGCAGCCTCTCCCCTGTGGCAGCGGGCAGGCATCTTCTCTGGGTAGCCACTGTCACCATTTGAAAAAAACGTGGTCGCGTGGGACTCCATCCACCTGGCCACGTCATTCATTTACCGTCCTCTGTGTATGAGAAACTACAAATCCTATTACAAGGCTTTTAGTTTCAGAGAAGCACCACGGCGCTGTTGAGCGCTCAGGTAGTTAATTCATTCTTCCTGTCAGTGTGCATTTGTCTGTCCATACGAGGTACGAGCAGACAGACACACTGAGAAGTCTACAGGACTCCTGCATGGCACCTACGATCCAAGTAAAAAAAGTAATAAAAAATGCACGTTTTACCTGCAAAAAGATGTGCATTTATTATAATTTTTTTTAAAAAGATGACCTTCTCCTTTACCACTGGCCGAAAGACTGCTACAGCGCAGTCATCCAGTTCTGGGAGGGCATGGCCATCCAGGTGGTGCGCATTCCCCAGAGCCCATCAGCGCAGCCTCCCCCTCCCCAGAGCCCATCAGCGCAGCCTCCCCCTCCCCAGAGCCCATCAGCGCAGCCTCCCCCTCCCCAGAGCCCATCAGCGCAGCCTCCGCCTCCCCAGAGCCCATCAGCGCAGCCTCCGCCTCCCCAGAGCCCATCAGCGCAGCCTCCGCCTCCCCAGAGCCCATCAGCGCAGCCTCCGCCTCCCCAGAGCCCATCAGCGCAGCCTCCGCCTCCCCAGAGCCCATCAGCGCAGCCTCCGCCTCCCCAGAGCCCATCAGCGCAGCCTCCGCCTCCCCAGAGCCCATCAGCGCAGCCTCCCCCTCCCCAGAGCCCATCAGCGCAGCCTCCCCCTCCCCAGAACCCATCAGCGCAGCCTCCCCCTCCCCAGAACCCATCAGCGCAGCCTCCCCCTCCCCAGAACCCATCAGCGCAGCCTCCCCCTCCCCAGAACCCATCAGCGCAGCCTCCCCCTCCCCAGAACCCATCAGCGCAGCCTCCTCCTCCCCAGAGCCCATCAGCGCAGCCTCCTCCTCCTCAGAGCCCATCAGTATACATCAGTGCAGCCTCCTCCTCAGAGCCCATCAGCATACATCTGTGCAGCCTCATCAGTGCGTAAAACGTTTTGTTTTCCAAAAAGTCTTTTAGTTTAACAAAAAATAAAATCCTAGAGGTGACTAAAAACCACCAAAAGAAAGCTCTAATTGGCCTAGTAAAAAAAAAGAAAATGATAAAAAAATGCCATATGTGTACTGTGTTGCATGACCACACAATTGTTATACAAAGTGTGACAACGCTGAAAGCGTAAAATTGGCCTGGGCAGGAAGTGGGTGAAAGGGCACGGTATGGGGACAGTGGCCTGGCAGTAAACTCAGTTCTCTGACACTTATATTGGCACTGAACGCAGACGCATGCGCACATTCTCAGCGCTACCACACAAAGCGGACATCTTTGCCATGCAGCAACAATGGCGACCTCGGATGGCCCCCCTCCTTCTCCAGCACTGCCCTGTGTGTGCATGGATAGATTTCCACACACATATAGAGGTGATGCCAGGAGCCGATACTGATTTGTATCCCAATAATATACAGTGTGGGTATAGAGGTTCTGCTGGGATATGTAGTCCTCTCTCCTATCAGTCTACTCTTAAACATGTGGTGGTATAGGGCTGTATGGGGCCCCATGATTTGTAATGGTAGCTTCCTCATAGGTATAGGAGTCAGACACAGCCAGGCATCTGGCATTTTCAGGAGCAGTTCCACAATGGCGGCCCCCATCCTTCTCTCTAGGTGGACTGATCCTGTAGGTGACTGTGGATTCTCCCATACACTGAAGGGGGAAATCACACAGGTGTGGTGTCAGGGAGCTCAGCCTTCTCCTCCCCTCATTCTGGCTACATGGCCTTACAATCCAACCACTGCGACTGGCACTGCAGCACTATGGACCCCAGCCTCCATTCATTCAGAGTGAGGCCTACCACACGTCCCTAGCAACGCAGCCTTGGTTACCGGCTACTCCAACTGTCCTCCCCCCCCCCCCATACACACAGTACACCACCCACCCCCCACCGAGCTGGCCTCACCTCACCCTGCTCCCCGCACCGGACTGACACCTCTTCCGGCGGCGACCACGGCCAGCTACAGCGTGATGTCACTCGTCACTTCCACCAATGGAACGGAGGACGGGGCGTGGTCAGAGTACACCGGTATGACAAGGAGGCGGGGTCCGCCCTGTGTACGTCACGTTGATGGACAGCGGGAATTGTGCAATGGCGGAGGAAGGGGAAGGGGCTGTTCTGGAATATTCTGAGTGGTGAGGAGGAAGCTCGGAGGAGGACGGCAGGTGCCCTGTGATGATGACTACTGGAGTCAGGCCATCACAGTTCCAAATCAGTGCTCATACTATCAGACTCGTGTTTTGGTTGGATATTCAACAGAGAAAAACTGGATGACACAATATATACCATAATGTAATATATAAAGTAATGATTACACAGAGCTGTCACACAGACCCCCCCCCCCTCCCCTCTGTAACATTTACTATATGGTAGGATTTTACTGTGCAATTTTAAAGATACAGAGCCCCACATATCTTCCATTGGTTACAAAGTGACATTTTTGCAAAACTTCAAAATGGGTCAGAAACAAAACCTCCCATTGGACCAACAGTAAAATCAATCCATACTGTAAGATATCATAGAGGGGGTGCGTATGACACACCTGCATTGTAAATGTAGTGGTCCAATGGGAGGTTTTGTTTTTTTTCCCATTTAGATTTTTTGCAAAAATGTCACATTGTCACCAATGAGTTAATATTTAGAGCTCTGTATCTTTAAATTTCCACAGTAAAATCCTACCTTATAGTAAGGCCCCATGCACACGGGACGTTTTTAACGCTGCTGTAAGCAGCGTCAGGCGTTTTCTTTTTGCAGCCTAAAAACGCCCCTCCATGTTATTCTATGGCCTTATGCACACTCAGACGTTTTTGAGCTGTAAGTGGCTTAGGCGTTTTTAGGCTGCAACAAGAACCCACCACCTGCGCGTTCTGAGGACCAGCGTTACAGCGTTAAAAACGCCTGACGCTGCTAACAGCTGAATAACTTTGCTATAACGTTGCTTAACGTGCGTTAAGCCACGTTATACGTTTTTTTTTCTTCCATTCAAAATCAATGGTTCCCTATGGGAGCCTATTGATTTGAATGGAGGTCGCACCGCAACACCGCAAGTCGGATCCGACTTGCGGGGTGACTTGCGCTGTGGGAATCTTGAGGGGGAACTCCACGCCAAAATGTGAAAAAAACGGCGTGGGGTCCCCCCCCAAGGTTCCAAACCAGGCCCTTCGGGTCTGTTATGGAATTTGAGGGTAGCCCCATGCCGAAAAAACGGCGTGGGGTCCCCCCCAAAATCCATACCAGACCCTTATCCGAGCATGCAGCCTGGCAGGCCAGGAAAGGGGAGGGGACGAGCGAGCGGCCCCACCCCCCCTGGACCACACCAGGCCACATGCCCTCAACATGGGGGGGTGTTGGTGCTTTGGGGCAGGGGGAGCTCTGCACCCCCCACCTCAAAGCACCTTGCCCCCATGTTGATGAGGACAAGGGCCTCATCCCCACAACCCTGGCCGGTGGTTGTGGGGGTCTGCGGGCAGGGGGCACATCGGAGTCTGGAAGCCCCCTTTAACAAGGGGGCCCCCCAGATCCCGGACCCCCTCCCTATGTGAATGGGTATGGGGTACACTGTACCTCTACCCATTCACCCCATAAAAGGCAGTGTATGGAAATAACGACAAGAGACGTTTTGGAAAGTTTATTAAAAATCTTCATCCGACTCTTCTTGTCTTCTCCTCTCCGGGGTCTTCTCCGGGGTCTTCTCCGGGGTCTTCTGCTCTTTTGCTGTCCGCCCTTCTTGTCTTCTCCTCTCCGGGGTCTTCTGCTCTTTTGCTGTCCCCCTCTTCTTGTGTTCTTCTCTCCGGGGTCTTCTGCTGTCCCCTCTTCTGCTGTCCTCCCTTCTTTTCTTCTCCTCTCCGGTCTTCTGCTCTTTTGCTGTCGGCTGTCGGCTGTCTTCTTCCTCCGGTCCTCCTCCTCCGACGTCTCCGCTGATTATGCCTATCTCCGGTCTCTTCAGCTTATTATATAGCCATTAGGGGCGTGGCCCCGATGACGTCATCGGGAGGCCCCGCCCCCTCATGTCACAGATGACGTCATCTGTGACATGAGGGGCGGGGCCTCCCGATGACGTCATCTGTGACATGAGGGGGCGGGGCCTCCCGATGACGTCATCGGGGCCACGCCCCTAATGGCTATATAATAAGCTGAAGAGACCGGAGATAGGCATAATCAGCGGAGACGTCGGAGGAGGAGGACCGGAGGAAGAAGACAGCCGACAGCCGACAGCAAAAGAGCAGAAGACCGGAGAGGAGAAGAAAAGAAGAGAGGACAGCAGAAGAGGGGACAGCAGAAGACCCCGGAGAGAAGAACACAAGAAGAGGGGGACAGCAAAAGAGCAGAAGACCCCGGAGAGGAGAAGACAAGAAGGGCGGACAGCAAAAGAGCAGAAGACCCCGGAGAGGAGAAGACAAGAAGAGTCGGATGAAGATTTTTAATAAACTTTCCAAAACGTCTCTTGTCGTTATTTCCATACACTGCCTTTTATGGGGTGAATGGGTAGGGGTACAGTGTACCCCATACCCATTCACATAGGGAGGGGGTCCGGGATCTGGGGGGCCCCCTTGTTAAAGGGGGCTTCCAGATTCCGATGAGCCCCCTGCCCGCAGACCCCCACAACCACCGGCCAGGGTTGTGGGGATGAGGCCCTTGTCCTCATCAACATGGGGGCAAGGTGCTTTGAGGTGGGGGGTGCAGAGCTCCCCCTGCCCCAAAGCACCAACACCCCCCCATGTTGAGGGCATGTGGCCTGGTGTGGTCCAGGGGGGGTGGGGCCGCTCGCTCGTCCCCTCCCCTTTCCTGGCCTGCCGGGCTGCATGCTCGGATAAGGGTCTGGTATGGATTTTGGGGGGGACCCCACGCCGGCATGGGGCTACCCTCAAATTCCATAACAGACCCGAAGGGCCTGGTTTGGAACCTTGGGGGGGGACCCCACGCCGTTTTTTTCACATTTTGGCGTGGAGTTCCCCCTCAAGATTCCCACAGCGCAAGTCACCCCGCAAGTCGGATCCGACTTGCGGTGTTGCGGTGCGACCTCCATTCAAATCAATAGGCTCCCATAGGGAACCATTGATTTTGAATGGAAGAAAAAAAAACGCTGCTAAAAGCAACGTGGCAAAACGTGCAATAACGCCAATGGAAAAAGCTACTGAAAGCACGTTTTTACAGCTGCTTTTTCCGGCGTCAGAACTAACTTTGACGTACGTTTTTTCTAACGCCCCGTGTGCATGGGGCCTAAATGTTATAGAGGGGGTGTCTGTGTGACAGCTCTGTGTAATCATTATTTTATACATTACATTATGGTATATATTGTGTCATCTAGGTTTTCTCTGTTGAACATCCAACCAAAAAAAACTTGTCTGATAGCATGAGCACTGATTTAGAACTGTCTGATGGCCTGACTCCGGTATGATGACTGAGGGAAGGCTGGTCCTAGGCGGAGTGCACGGCGAATAGGAGTGCTCACTGATCACTCCATTAAAGCGGAGTTCCACCCAAAAGTGTAACTTCCGCTTTAGGTATTCTAACCCCCTGACATGCCACATTTGGCATGTCATTTTTTTGGGGGGGAGCGGGTACCTAGTTTTGACAGGTACCCGCTCCCACTTCCGCTCGGAGCGCCGCAGCGCCCTGAACGGAAGTTCTCCTCTCCCCCTCCCTCCCTGCAATCTTCTGGGACATGTCAGAGGTCCCAGAAGATTGCCGGCCAATCAAGACGCGCAGCGCGACTTGCGCATGCGCAGTGGGTACCCGGCTGTGAAGCCGCAAACTGTCACAGCCGGGTGCCCACAGCAGTGATGCCGGCGCCGCCGAGACCAGAGGGAGAGGATCGAGGCTTCGGGCGGCCGCATCGCTGGACCGCTGGACAGGTGAGTGAAAAGGCTGGAACTCCGCTTTAAAGAGGAAGTAAAGCATCCTCTGTAACTTGTATCAATAGGTAGGCCTATGATAAGGCTTACCTATAGGTATTGTAAATATCTCCAAAACATGCACTATTTAGGAGATATTTACTTTGGTTGCAGCCAGTGATATCACTGGCGCATGCGCTCTGAAGGAACGGCCACCTATACCATTCCTTCAGAGCCCTATGCAGTGAACATGAGCGGGAGTGACGTCATCGCGGCTTCGGCCAATCAGCACGGTTTCAGGGTTTTTATTCAAACCTGTTTACGGTCCCAAAGAAAGAGGGCAAGGTGCTTCCGTTTCTGGATCTCAAGGCCCTGAAGAGCTTTGTGTGGGTACAGAAGTTTAGGATGGAGTCCATTCACACGTTAGTGGCATCCCTACATCAGGGGAATTTTCTTGCCTCTATAGATATCAAGGATGCTTACTTGCACATTACAATTTGTTCTCCTCGCCAGCGCTTCCTCCGCTTTGCTGTAGAAGAGGAGCATTATCAGTTTGTGGCATTACCCTTTGGTTTTGCTTCCGCCCCTTGGGTCTTCACAGAAGTGTTGGCCCCGGTTCTGGCGTTGCTACGTCAGCGGGGAATTGCAATACTGGGTTACCTGGACGACCTCCTCTTGCAAGCGAAGTCCTCTGCGGTTCTGATGGATGACGTGGAGATTACTATACAGGCCCTGAGGGAGTTTGGCTGGCTTCTGATTTACCAGAAGTTTGCTCTGATTCTATCCAGGAAATTGGATTATCTGGGTCTGACTGTGGACTCAGCTCTAGCCAGAGTGTTCCTTTCTCTGGACAAACTCCAGAGGTTGCATGCTGCGATTCATCTTCTGCTGTCTAGCTGATGGTCATTCCTCCGGACTTGCTTTCGGGTGCTGGGCCTGATGGTATCTACCTTCAAGGCGGTTCCATTTGCACAGTTCTATACGAGGTCCCTGCAAAGGGAGATCTTGTTCAAGTGGGAAAGGTGTCAGAAGTCTCTAGACAAACAGAACCAAAGGGTCTCTGGTCTGGTGGCTTCGCTCTCCAGCTCTTTCACAGGGAAAATCCTTTCTCCCCTTGTATTGGACAGTGGTCGCCAGGGATGGCAGTCTATCTGGGTGGGGAGGTGTCCTGGGTTGGAGCTCTGCTCAGGATGTTTGGACACTGGTGGAGTCCAGAATACCTATAAATGTCCTGGAACTCTGGGTGATCAGGCTGTGCCTGGATCACTGGACGGATCATCTTCAGGGGTTTCCAGTGCAGATTCAGATGGACAACGCCACAGCAGGTTCTTATGTCAATCACTAGGGTGGAACAAGAAGTGTGTTGGCAGCTCTGGAGGTAGCCGGCATTCTAGGGTGGGCAGAAAGCTTAGTTCCGGCCCCTTCCGCCTTACACATTCCAGGAGTGGAAAACTGTCAGGCGGATTATCTCAGTGGGCAGGCATTGGACCAAGGGGAGTGGTCCCTTCACCTGGACATGTTTCATCAGATATATCTCCGGTGGGGAACCTCTGAGGTGGGTCTGTTGACATCCTGGCTCAACAGAAAAGTTTTGAGGTTTGTGGCACGGTCGAAGAATCCTCTGGCAGAGGCCACAGATGCTCTGGTAGCCCCGTGGGGCTGGTATTGTCTAATCTACACTTTCCCTCCTCTCAAGTTTCTGCCGAGGCTCTTGTGCAGAATCAAGGCAGAAGGGATTCCGGTCATTCTATTGGCCCCTGGACTGGCCTTACCAGTCTTGGTACACCAACCTGGTGCGGCTAGTCACTGACGTCCCTTGGAGACTGCCTCTCAGGAAGGATCTGCTGTCCCAAGGGCAAATCTTCCATCCTGTTTTACAGTTGCTGGCTTTGACGGCTTGACTGTTTAAAGTCAGGTGCTGAAGGATAGAGGTTTGTCTGGGTGGGTGATTCCGACACTGCTAAAAGCTAGGAAGTCTACCTCTATCTATCTAAGATCTATCATCGTACGTGGAAAGCATACATTTTGTGGCTGTAGTCAGGTGGTGTTCACCCTCACTCTTTTTCAGTGGCTCGGGTCACAGATGGGCCAAGAAAAGGACTGTCTGCTTCTTCTGCGACCATTTCACGATGGATCAGACAGATGGTGACTCAGACCTATTCGATCAGGAGTCAGGTTCCTCCTTTCCCTATCACGGCGTAATCTACTCAGGCGCTTTAGTGCTTCTTGGGGCTTCCATCATCAGGCATCAGTGGTGCAGGCTTGCATGGCAACCACTTGGTCATCGGTGCACACTTTCACAAATTCTATAAAGTGGATGTGTTGGCATCTGCGGCTACTTTCTTTGGCCGCAAGGTTTTGCAGGCTGCTGTAAAGAAGGTCTTTTTCTTCTTTGGGAGTGTATTGTTCAGGTGGTCTCCAGTTGTTTTTTGTTGAGCTCCTGTTACCTGGTTGGCTAATGTTTAGCCTTGGGAATTTTTTGCTGCTCCACCCCTCATGTTTGGCACTGCTTTGGGAGGTCCCAATGGTCAAAAATCCTAAGGAGCGGTGTCCGTCAATGAACGAAAGATAAAATGGGATTTTTGACTTACCGTGAAATTAATTTCTCTGCATTCATTGACGGACATGGCACCCACCCCTCTATGGAGTTGTAATACTTCTCACACTGCTTGTAACAAAATTGAGTACTTATAGCAGAGAGGGGGAGTATACCTCCTGAGACTGCCCATAGGCTTAGTCAAGTTCTTTTCTGCCTATTATCCTACTCCTGTAGGGGGCAGGATAACCCAATGGTCAAGAATCATAAGGAGCTGTGTCCGTCAATGAATGCAGAGAAATGGATTTTACGTTAAAGCCCCGTACACACGTACCGATCGTCGGCCGAACGATCGGCCGTCTTTTGTCTGAGGGCTGTTGTGTCTGTTGAAAAGTGCAAAAGACTGCACACGAATTTTGTCGGCCAACAACAGCCGACTGCAGAAGTGATGTCATGTGATGGTTAACTTTCCTTGTCTTTTTTCTTTTCTGAGCATGCCCAGTCTTGCAAATCTGCTGTCTGTCGGCCGAAATCTGTACTGACTGGCGAACAATCGGCCGTTCTGGTGTCGGCATACAAAAATTTTAATGCTTGCACGACAGATTCTGTTCAGCCGAAAGTGCGCTGTCGGAAGCATCATACTAACAAGCCGAAAATCGGCCGATCGTTCGGCGGCCGAACAGTTTCGGCCGACAATCGGTACGTGTGTACGGGGCATAAGAGTTAATATATATATATTTTTATAAATATATATTTATATATATATTTAGCAGAGACCCTGGAGAATAAAATGGCGGTCGTTGCAGTCTTTTGCACTTTTCAACAGACACGACAGCCCTCGGACAAAAGACGGCCGATCGTTCGGCCAACGATCGGTACGTGTGTACGAGGCATAAGAGTTAAGTAAAGTTTTCCCATTTTTTTTGCTAGAAAAATATTTAGAACCCCCAAACATTATATATATATATATATATATATATATATATATATATATATATAGCAGAGACCCTGGAGAATAAAATGGCGGTCGTTGCAATATTTTATGTCAAACTGTATTTGCACAGTGGTCTCGCAAGCGCAATGTTTTGGGAAAAAACACACTTTTACCTTCTCCCACCCAGCCACTGCACATATACAGCCAGGTGGGCGCTTCCTCCCTCTGAGTGGACATTCCTGAACATCCTTCAGAAGGAGGGAGATCGCGCAGGCCGCGTGCATGTGCAGCTGCGCGATCCTGGTGTGCCTGTGTCCCCCAGACAAAGCGCAACACCTCTTGGTAGGAGGGCTCTGTGATGGACCCTTCTGATCACATAACGGCTGTGTCCAATCACAGCCATCATGTAATGTAAACACAGCCATTGTAACGGTGATTGGCTCTGCTTCTCCTCACACTTATCCTGTCAGTGAGGAGAAGGAGAGCGGATCTGTGCTGCCAGCCGGGGATCAGTGAGTTTACAGCACTTTTACTGCTTTTTACTCACTGATCCCCCAGCCAGTGTCCCCAAAACAGTGTCCCCAACACAGTGAAAACACCTGTTATACATCTGCCCAGTAAAATAATCTGTCAAAGTGAACATCTGCCACATCTGTCCATGACCATCTGTCCGTGATCATCTGCCACATCTGTCCCTGATCATCTGGCACATCTGTTTGTAATCATCTGGCACATCTGTCTGTGATCCTCTTTCACACGTCATCTGCCATGTCTGTGACCATCTGCCACATCTGTCTGTAATCATCTGGTGCACATCATCTGCCACATCTGTCAGTAATCATCTGGCACATCTGTCTGTGATCATCCGCTACATCTGTCTGTGATCATCTGCCACATCTGTCCATAATCATCTGCCACATCTGTCTGTAATCATCTGCCACATCTGTCAGTGATCTGTCACATCTGTCTGTGATCTGCTACATCTGTCCCAATGAACATCTGCCACATCTGTCCCAGTGAACATCTGCCACATCTGTCCCAGTGAACATTTGCCACATCTGTCCCATTGAACATCTGCCACATCTGTCCCAGTAAAAATCTGCCACATCCCAGTGATCAACATCTGTCACACATCTGTCCCAGGAATAATCTGCGCACATCTGTCCACATGGCGGAAAAATTATCCAGGGCCTTCAAAAATGTGATAGGTACTCAGGAAATGAAATGTGTAATTTATGCTCCTATAATGCCTGACGGTGCTATAGAGCTGCAGAGGATGTTGGGCCTCTGTATGTGGCCAGGCTGTGGAAAAGTCTCACACATGTGGTATGGCCATACTCAGGATGAGTAGCAGAATGTATGTTGGGGTGTTATTTTTGCTACGTACATGCTATGTGTTATAAATATTCTATATATTGACAACTTTGTGTAAAAAAAAAATACATTTTAATTTTCTTTCCACATTTTCCAAAAACTTATGGAAAAAAAATTACATGTTCAAAAGACTCATTATGCCTCATAGAATATACATTGGGGTGTTTTCTTTCCAAAATGGGGTCGTTTTGAGGGTAATTCTATTGTCCTGGTGCTCCAGGGCCTTCAAAAATGTGATAGGTACTCAGGAAACGAAATGTGTAATTTATGCCTTTAGAACGCCTGACTGTACTACTTGGATGTTGGGCCTCTGTATGTGGCCAAGCTGTGTAAAAGTCTCACACATGTGGTATTGCCATACTCAGAAGGAGTAGCAGAATATATTTTGGGGTGTAATTGCAAGTTTATCTATGCCACGTATAAGAAATACCTTGTTAATATGACAATTTTGTGGAAAAACAAAACTTCTTCATTACCTAAACTATTGTGGGCAAAAAATTGCAACTTCAAAAAACTCACTATGCTTCTTACTAAATACCTTGGACTGTCCTCTTTACAAAAAGGGGTAATTTGGGAGGTATTTGTACCGTCCTGACATTTTAGGGCCTCAAGAAATGAGACAGGTAGTCAGCACATCAGGATAGATCCATTTTCAATGATACGTAGCCTAGCTTGTAGGCCCTATAACTTTCACACAAACCTATAACTTTCACATAAACCTAAGGTAAATGTCCACATATAAGGTGAAATTCATAAATATGAAGACAATCTTCAATGATCCAGTGAACAAAAAGGAAAAAACACCAATAGTGCTTCCAACACCAAACAGAAAAATTGCAGGAGCACTTGCCAGAGATAATGGACTCTAATGCTGTTAACATAGAGTCTTACACGCATAGGGTATTATAGCCTTGCTGGGACCCCCTTGATATGAGATTCCTCCTCCAATCTTTAAGGTGTGGAGATGATGGACTCCAATGTTGTTACCATAGAGTCGCATGAACATAGGGTGATTAGACCGTGCTGAAAATGACCCTTAGTATCAGATTCCTCCTCCGGTCTTTAAAGTGCTCCAAAAAACAAAAATGCTCCACATAGTGTGATACCATCCAAAAAAATGACTTTATGTAAAGGTAAACAACTTACATTTTCCATCTATTTTGTTTAACCACTTACCCAATTTTCAGCTTTCAGTGCTCTCACATTTTGAATGACACGTACTCAGTCATGCAACACTGTACCCAAATGACATTTTTTTCCACACAAATACTGTAGAGCTTTCTTTTGGTGGTATTTAATCATCACTTGGGTTTTTTTTGTGCTATAAATGAAAAAAGACCGAAAATTTTGTTTCAATTATAAAATGTAGCAAATTTAGTAATTTTTTTGCATATATTTTAGCCAAAAATTATACTGCTACATATCTTTGGTAAACATAACCCAAATAAGTATATATTATTTGGTCTTTGGTCTCTATATTTGGTCTAGATTATAGAGTCAACAAGCTATGTGCCGTATGTGCACATGTTATTGCAGTCATGTAGGAATTAGGCCTCTGAGCATGGCCCCCATGGGCATCTAAGCCTCTGGAATGTAAATTCTGTCATATTTTCCCAGCTCAGGAACCCTAGATGCTTCTTACAGCCACACATAGACATGAATGGCTGCGAACAGCTATACTTGTGTAAACACGAGTATATAATATGTATTTATGCAAGCACCCCTGTATACCCCAGTATAGCTGTGTCTTCAGGGTCTCAGCTGAGAGACTGCGGCCTGTGTGAGGATCAGGGATCTGATCGCTGGGACCAGAGTAGCCACCTACCAGTAAGTGGTGAGCTTAACTACATGCCCTAACCGCCTGCCACACACGATTAGCCAAAACAGAGACTGCTCCTACTTAGCAGCTTAGCCTTTTTTGGTTATTACTTCTAAAGGGACAGTGCACCACCTAAAGAAGGGCCCAAAAGCTGGCCAACTGTATTTACTAGGCTCCAGGTACTTTCACCACCTCCAGGGATACCCCCACTTTAGGAATAGGAGGGGGGGAAGGGGAGAGGGAAGGTGAGGGGCGGGGCTGGAAGGAGGGGGGGGGGATGGAGAGGGGGAGAGGGTAAAGCACCAACACAAGAAGTGCAGATCAATGTGCTAGATATCGGAGAACTAGAACACAGTAAACTTAGCTCTAAAGGTTAGAGAAGTGGCTCGGGAGAGTCTGTGTCTCGGCCCATGAGTCCATGTGTTGGGATGAGGTGTCCCAAGCTGTATGAGCATATTTTATCAGGATTTTCATCTTATTGGATGATCGAGTGACCAGCAAGTGCCAGAAGCTGCTATATAGATATAATTGGCATAAAGAATTGTCGTCAAGGCCTTCCATAACTTTCAATCAGGCGGTAACTCAATGACTAGATGGACTGTGGCAAATGCTGTAAATCTACTAGTCAACCATTAATGGGTCGCATTCGGTAGCGATCGTATGAAAGTCTCCCACTTGCGATTGAACTTGTCAGGATTGGGAGAGGAGGTGGTCTTGAGTTCGAGGGCTTCCCTGGCGTAAAGTTGTTGCAGGCCTGTAATCACCTCAGCCAGGGTGGGGGCTGTAGTATGTATCCACTTGGCTAGGATGGCCCTCCTGGCTATCATGTAGCAGGTTAAACGGCAAGTTTTATGCGACTTGAGGAGGAGACATTGACTCTTAGGAAGACTGGTGAGAGGCAAGTCTAGGTTTCCAAACAGGAGCGGATAAGGGTTGTCAAGAGGTGTCAGGCCCATGACAGTGGTGTATGTAGGATTCAACTGAAGAACAGAAGGTAGAGATGCGTGGACATGACCAGAGTCTATGTGCGAGGGTGGGTTTGGGAGTTGAGCAAAGCAGGCAGCATGTCGAATGGAGGTTTTGAGCATTCCTTGAGTACGGTACATAGCTTCGGTTCATAATTTTGAACTGTTGTTCCCTCCAAAATTCGTTAGTGATGGCCTTGTGAGTGGCCAGAAAGCCCGCTAAGATAAGTGAATGGGCGTTTGGATCAGGGAAGTCCTTGTCCCAGTTGGAAGAATGGAATGAAGATTTGCTAATAGAGGGGAGAGACAGGAGAGTTTTGTAAATGTCTGAGATTTTATGGAGTTCCTGCTCCAGAAACTTGTCGGCGATGGTGTGCTGGAACCGGTGTCTGCAGGTCTTTATGTCTCACCAATAATGGGATCGTTTGGAGAGGGTATAGTAGCTTGGGGAAACCCACCATCTTGTATAGGTGGCATCTGCCGAAAAGGGAGAGGGGAAGGCCCGTCCATGCATCCAGGGTTGAGATAATTTTAGAGATAGTGGGGGGAATGTTTAGGTGGTATATAGACGATGGTGTGTGACCAATTTTGATGCACAAGTAGGTGATAGAAGTCTTTGCTATAGAGAAAATAGGTGTGAAGGGCCATAGATTATGTTTAGTGTGACGAAGGGGAAGGAGTTCACTTTTAGAAAAAATTAATTTTTAGGCCCGAACGTAGTCGGAAGTCCTCAAAGATGTCATAAACAAGTTTGGAGTCCCTGACCGGGTCAGAAGTAAAGATAAGGATGTCATCAGCGAATAGTGCTATGCGCAGATCAGATTCACCTATGGGGATACCATGGAGATCCGGGTGGTGAAGAATAAATCTAGCTAGGGGTTTGAGCGCTAAGTTACAGAGGAGAGGGGATAATGGGCATCCCTGTCTAGTACCTCTACGTAGAGAGAATGGGGCAGAGACATGGCCATTAGCTACCATGCTGGCTGAAGGATTGGTGTACATGGCTTTAATAAGGTGGACAAAGGGGCCTCGGAATCCAAAACGTTGCAAAACGTTTTCTGCGTCTAGGGAGAGAATTGCCATGTCAGATGATGGATTAATTTGGGATGCCTCCAGGGCTGGACTTTTCTGATATTGGCTGTGGCCGACCTACCGAAATAAAACCCGCTTGGGCAGGGTGAATCAGAGTGGGCATAATGGGGGCTAGCCTGTTGGCAACGATTTTAGATAGTATTTTACCGTCTAGATTCAGGAGAGAAATTGGACGATAGGAGCTAGGTTCAGTCGGGTCCTTCCCAGGTTTCGGTATCAGTTTGACGTGAGCCTGGAGACCCGTCGGAAAGTAAGGGTGACCTTCTGGAATGGATTGGTAGAGGGATTGAAGAGTCGGTGCTATGACCTCAGCCACTGACTTGTTAAAGTCAGAGGTGAAGCCATCTGGTCCTGGTGCCTTGCCCGAGGGCAGCTGCGCTATGGTAGACTTGATTTCCTCTAACGAAATTGGGGCATTCAGAGAGGAAAGCAAGTCCTCATCTATGGTGGGAAGAGTGACTGTAGCCAACCAGGACTCGGCAGCTTGGGCGTCATGGGGTTCTAAACCGTATAGGTCAGAAAAGAAATTTGAAAGGATTTCAGCAATCTCCGTGGGTGAGCTGGTCAGTGATCCTTTGCTAGATTTTAGTGCCGCGATGTGCGTGGGGGTGAATGGACCTTTGCACAGTTTGGATAGTAGCTTGCCCGGTTTGTTCCCATATTTATGATATTGAAAATCTTGGATGGAGGAGTACATTTTCTTCCGCCGCCCACGTGTCAAAAGCTAGCTTTGCCTCCTGCCATTGTTGTCGATTAGATTGGGTATTTGATTGCGACAATGCAAATTGGGCGTTGCGCAGCTGAACACTTGCCTCAGTGAAGGCTTTTCTAATGGCCCGTTTGCGGCCAGCGGTGTAGGAGAGAATGCGACCCCTCAACACAGCTTTCCCCGTTTCCCAAAACAGGGTAGGGTTTGAGGCATGCGAAGCATTGGTAAGTGCAAATTCTTGCCAAGTGTCACTAATTATGTTCGCTAGTTGGGTATCATGGGCCAAAAAGGAAGGGAACCTCCAGCTACTCATTGGAGGTTTAGGGAATGCCTCCAAAAGGTCCATGAAGACAGGGGCATGGTCAGAGATCGCCAGGTCGTGTATGGTAGAGTTCGTGATCAAGGGCTGTGAAAGGGAGTTAGCAAAAAAATTGTCTATACGGGAAAGAGAATTGTGTGGGTTGGAGAAAAATGTGAATTCTCTACCATCAGGGTGCATGAGACGCCACACGTCCGTGAGTTGGATGTGTTCCGCAAAGTCTGACAAGTGGTTGGGGTGGGGGGGCCGTTCAGGGGGCTGGAGGGCATGGGACGCAATCTATCTTCCCTGGCATCCATAACTGCGTTCAAGTCACCAGCAAAAATTAGGGGGGTGTGGAGATAAGGGGCTAATTGCGTTACCAAGTCTTGGAAGAATTGTTTCAACGGTGAGTTGGGGGCGTATGTTGTGGCAAGAACCCATTCCCTCTGACCCGAGGATAAAGTGACCGCGATGAACCAACCGTCCGCGTCAGCTTGGGAGGAGATAACTGTACATGGGAAGCGTTTGTTGATGAGGATTCGAACGCCAACTTTACCCTTAATTGCAGGTGATCCCAGGACCTGACCAACCCATAGTTTATGCATACGTGTAAAATCCTGCTCAGGAAAATGAGTCTCCTGTAGGACTGCTATGTCTGTTTTAAGCCGTTTCAGATGGCGAAAAAACGCCATGCGTTTATGGGGGAACGCGGGCCTTTCACATTCCAAGAGATTATCCTAACCATTGGGGTGAGCTAGTGGGAGGTAGTATTGCAGAGATTATAGATCTGAACGAGTTTACTGTGGCAAAGTTGCGCCTATAGAGCACGGTAAGTGTGGTGGGGAAGGGTGGATTTGAGTGTTGGAAGGAGGAAATAGGGGGTGGTGGAAGGTAGATTGGCAAAACTTGCACAAAAATAACAAAACAATACAAGTCATGAACATGACACTTATGTGTCCGTGGTAGCTTGAACTTCACTTCTTCCCACATGTGACAAACCGCCTACAGTGGCGCTACCGGGGAAGGTCAGAGCCCGAGCCCCATCAACGTGTCTGCAACCCCACTCACGCTTAGATGAGGGCAATGAAGAAGGGTCCAGCACATACATCCCCGACAGCAGAGCGACTGAAGCCTGTAATAGGTGAGCAGACAATCCACGGTAGCACCCTGTGAGGAGGTGGACACAAGAAATTGACAAAACAGTTAAATACAAGCGTACAGTAACAAACAAGAACCTGAGCAAGGAAGCGTGGCCACTAGAGTAATCCGTTGCTGGGAGGTAGGAAGTGTGAGCGGACTACACCAGATGTGAGTCAAATCATGTAGGAGAGGTGGGAGGCGGGAGTCCCGCTAGTGTATGTTCAGGTTGACAGGTATGCACAAGGGTAGTGCCAATGGGGGGGCTCCCAGAGATGGTCAAGATAGTGTGAAAGGGTCGGAGATGCTCAGGGGGTCATCAGTAAATCTTAGGCTGAAGTCACCAACAGAGTCATGATCACGCAGACTTGTAGGTCCCGGAAAGGTCCGTGAGTCTCTGCTTTTTAGCCGGATCTTAACGAGGGCTCCGTTGATCCCTGGGGTGTTGATGTCTGATGGAGGGCTGTGCGGGGGCCGAGGAGGTGTCCATCGGTAATCGCAGGTGGGAATTAAGGTAATCCCAAGCTTCATCCGGGTGAGTGAAGGATTTTGAGTGGCCTGATGGATCCGTGAACCGCAATGTCGCAGGATAGGCCAGGGTTAATTTTATGCCCTGTTGGTAGAGAGCATTGCAAATAGGTTGCAGGGCTTTGCGACGGCGGGAGACCTCTTGCGAATAATCTGCGAACAGCAGCAATTTGTGGCCGTCAATTTGCAGGGATTTAGAGTTGCGATAGGATTTCATCAGATTATTCCTGTCAGCAAAATTTAAGTACTTCACTATCACCGGGCGAGGGGTGCGCCTCTCATTAGATGGGGGTCCCACTCGGTGCGCACGTTCTGTAGTACAGGAAGTGGTGAGTCCCAGGGTCTAGGGGATACGCTGAGAGCAGATGTCCATCAGAGAATCTGCGCCATAAGATTCCGGGAAGGCCTATGATACGCAAATTATTTCTGCGCAACCTATTTTCCAGGTCGTCCACTTTATCCAGGAGATACCATTGTGTTTGCTTGAATTGCTTCTCTTGGTGAAAAGAGGCTTGTGTTTCCTCCTCTATCTCTGCCACCCTGCTCTCAAGTTCAGTGAGCCGCAGCGCATGCTCTCCTAGGTCTTTTCTAATCTGGGCTATTCCAGCAGCCATGGCCTTGTCCACCGCTGCTGTGATCGTAGGGGACAGCAGGGCTGCAACAGCTTGGGCAATGCTGGCATAGTGCTCGGGTGACACCGCGCTGGGGGGTTCAGAGGCGGCTGTGACAGCAGCGTAGCTAGGCACAGGGGGATGCTGGCTGGGAAGCTGTGCTGCGCCCTCCGCCATCTTGCCTGTCCGGATGCCTGCGGGAGAGCTGTATGTACTTTGGCGGGGGGGACGGTGGACGGTCCGTGGACCAAAAATTTATCCATTGGCTGTTCCCCTAGGTGTTCGGGGCATCAGGTGCTGCCGCAGACTCACCGATCGGGCGTTGTAGCTGCTTTTTTATGCCGATGTGCCCGGAGCCGCCACTTCCTGCTCCCTCACATTTGGCGCCGGAAGTCTTCATCAATATTGTTTAGAGACTTTAGTAACCCAGTTAAAGTGATATTAATAGCTTGTTTTTTTCACATTTTTGGGGTTGTGTTCGATATGTGCAAAGAGAGATCACACAAATACCTAAAAGTATAACATTTTTTTAAAAAGTAATTACAAATAAAGATAAAGAAAATATGACAAGAATACTTAACTAAAGATGCTGTTTCTGCCATGGGTCCCTCCAATTATAATTGCCATGGCACCGGTAATCACAGACGTATGCATTATTACAAGCTCTGAAGACGAGACAAGTAAAGCAAGCTGTGTGTATGTGTGTGTGTTGTATAGGGAAATGTCCAACCCATCCCCCTCTGGAGCAGAATGACATCACATTCCTGAAAGTGGGCTGGCATGTCCATATAGTCAGTTTACAATCAGATTACAATCACACGGGTCAGCTAAAAGTAACTAGACTTTGTCCCATATAATCCTTAGCCAAGGCTTGGGGGCATTCTTAAATATTTGTGAGACAACTAGACAACATTAATATGTAATATGCTATTTCCATATCAAGGCTCTATTTTTTTTTCTTTAAAATAAGAAGCACGTCATACTTACCTTCTCCGTGCAATGGTTTTGCATAGAGCAGCCCGATCCTCCTCTTCTCTGGTCCCATGCTGCCGCTCCTGGCTCCTCTCCCCCGCTAAGTGCCCCTTTAGCAAGTCCAATAATACACAGAGGGGGGATTGGCCCCGACCCCGCTCCCTCCTTATTTCCTGTGATTGACAGCAGCAGCAGCTAATGGAATTTAACTGCCTTAAAGAGGTTGTAAACTCGTATTTTTTATTTTTTTTTTTAGTTTGGCAACCTGTAAGAGAAACACATAATGAGCTAGTATGCATAGCATACTAGCTCATTATGCAATACTTACCTTAGAACGAGCCCCCGCCGTGCAGCCCGCTTACCTGTATGACGGGCGACATGTCCAGTCACCCGTCTTCCGGGATCGCGGCATCCGGCCATCTGATTGGCCGGAGCCGCGGTGACGTCACTCCCGCGCACGCGCGCGGGAGCCGACAGTCACGGCACGGGTCTCCGAAGAAACGGCACCAGCGGCCGTTCCTTCAGAGCGCATGCGCCAGTGACGTCACTGGCTGCATGAAAGGTAAATATCTCCTAAACGGTGCATGTTTAGGAGATATTTACAGTACCTATAGGTAAGCCCTATCATAGGCTTACCTATAAGTAAAAGTGTCAGAGGAGGGTTTACTTCCTCTTTAATACATTTAATTGATTTACTGCCAATCTATTTGTGGCCTCATTCCTATGCATTCTTATGGTGATAGTCTGCTGCCCCTAAATCCACAGGTGCCAACAGTCTTTAGTATATGACTGAGTGTGCCAGTGGAGACTGAGCAGTTTAGAGAGTCGAGACAGAGCACAGGACCCATCATCACCAGTGGCTTCTGCGGGGGTATCGCTGTATATGGTTTCAATATTTCTGAATTGCAAACCCAAAACAAGCATACAGAACCTGAATGCCAGAAAAGTGCCAGAATCATCTCTATACTTGTTCCACCTTAGTCACTCAAAGCATTGAAGCCAAGTATCAACATGCCGACTAGACAACAAGCATTTTTAAAAAGAGAAGTTAAAGTAGAACTATAGAAAACACTTTTTTTTTTCATTTTGGATAGAGTAAGGGAGGTTTATAATTCCTGTAAGGTTTATTTTTGCTATCTTTGTCCATTGGGGAAACCCAAAGCCAAACAGGAAGTCAGAGGAGATCCCTGCAAATTAAGGGAATCTCTTGGGGACCACCAAGTTATCAGAACTAGTGTCCCCATTGGAAGATTTCTCCTCTATTACTTTTCTGGGGACAACCCAAAATTTGGGATTTTCTTTTGATGATAATGGTAAATATGACAAATAGAGAGGGTGAATCTCCCTAACGAGGGTACAGACAGGGGTTCTAATCTATTTTCCACTCTGTTCAAAATAAAAAAAAATGATTTGCCTTTAGTTTGATTTTTAACAATGATAGCCTACATACAGTATCTCTCTTTAATGGCAGGTTTCTTCAAAGTCTACAGTATGTCTGGGAAAAAAAAGGAAAAAAAAACATTCAGTGCATCTCTTCAATGCATCCACATATTCCCATATGTGCCTGTCAGAAATCCAGTGAACTGATAACACTGTAAATTTGCTACACTAAAATATCAGTCGGTATAATTAGCCCTACCAGAGTTTTGCCCTGCATGACTAAAGTCTACCATTCCCTCTCTTCATCTCCATAACATAGGGCAGATGTCACTTAATGGCGGACCGCAGTCTGGACTTGGAATGAATGACAGTCCTATCTGGATCGTGGCTCTGCCACCCAGCAGCCTGGTTGTCCTCTCCCGGTTGATAACTTCCTTCCTCAGCTGCTGCCTCAGCTTTCATCCCTACAGCAGCTGGCAGGCAGAAGTCGTGGCACACCCAGACAGAGCACCCAACCCCTCCCCCCCAACCTCACAAGCCCGTGACTTGCCGCCAGCAACCAATTACCCGCCCACGAAAGGAAAAGCTGGGCAGTCCCGCCCCCCTCAGACATGCTGCCCCCTGCCCACCAACCGTTGTGCAAGATAGGATTGGAAAGTTTGGAGAGAGGCTATGATTGGAAGGGGAATAGGATGTAAGGGAGGGGGCTTTCATGTAAAGGGGACTAGGGATGTAAAAAATGTAAAAAGAGGGGGACTGTGAAATGAACTAGGAAACAAAGGGGGGCCGTGAAGGTGGCTGGCATACAAGAGAGGGGAGGGGCTGTGAAGGGACTGTTATACAACAAGGGGGGGGGGGGGCTGTGAAGGGGACTGGTATACAAGAAAGGGTGGCTGTGAAGGGGACTGGGGTGCAAGGAAAGGGACACTCTAATGGGGATTGGGATGCAAGGAAAGTGGGTATGTGAAGAGCATTGGGGTTAAAGAAAGGGGGCTGTGATGTAAGGTGAAGGCTGTTATATGAAGGCTCCCTCCTTGCAATCTTCTGGGACACGTCAGAGGTCCCAGAAGATTGCCCGACCAACAGGAAGGCACGGCATGGCTTGCACATGCGCAGTGCGCACCCAGCTGTGATCTCAAAGGTCTAGGTCATGGGTGTCCAACCTTTTGGCTTCTCTGGGCCACATTGAGTGAAGAGAAATTTTCTCGGGCCGCATATAAAATATATACTATAGTTAAGGTATATAAGTAATAAAACGCTGCCGCGCCGTTCCTGCGCAGCCGCCCCCCCCAGCACTAATTTAACACAACTAGAGGATGATCCTTTCCGAGGCAGTCTCTGCCTACAATTAATTTCTAAGCCGATGTGGCTGTGCCCCCGACCCGACTTCCTTCCTCCCCAGCAAAAAAAAATAAAAAATTGTCAGGAGGCAGTGGGCCGCATTGCCTGCGGTTTTGGGCCGCAGGTTGGACATGCCTGGTCTAGGTCATAGAATTTGGGACTCACGCCCTTGCTGAAAATAAGCAAGCATTTTTCTGTATTTGCAGGGCTTTTAAAAAAAAAAAAATCCACGCGGAAATGTGCAGGTAATGCATAAATGTACTGAATATATTTGTTTTTTCATATTTTGCCCAGGCATACACTTCAATTATACTGTATTTAAATGCTATTGAGTTAAAATTCTGACAGGTTTTATATCATTTAGGGACACTATCCATCTCTGCAAAGATCTTTGTTGCCATGTTCCTGAGCCCGTACATCCCTGACATATCTCAGGGGTCTCACACTTTTCGTTGATTATTTTTATACTGGTGCCTTGGAGAATGCTGTAGAAGTATCATCTCTATGGTGTGAAGTAGAGAGGCTGGAGCTTTGGGATGGACTAAAGCCCCCAAGACTTGTAAGATGCATGTTAGTGGATTAATCCTCTAGCATCCTCTCATTTCTGATTACAAAAGACACACAGCATATCTATTTCTCAATAATGTCACTAGTTCATAGGCGATATTATCTACAGCTTCCAGCTGTTATGCAGCAGGGCCATATAATGATTTTTGTAGCTTCTTTTACAGGCTTGGTAAATTTTGCCTTGTGAATATCAGCTTGTTTAGTCTAAATATTAATTTCCCATTTTATAATTACACAAATTTTTGTTTGTTTACCAGTAAAAATCATGTTTTCAATACATTTTTAATGTGTAATATGAGAATAATTACTGGCAGGAACTGAGATTCAGGCAGTTACGTTTTCATGGCTTGGTAGCATAGGGGTCTCTAGAGCCCGTATATTCTTTTGAGTCCTAATTAAATTGTATCATGCTTACCTCATTGACAGCGTTAGTTATGATGCCTAACTATCTTATGGGTTATGTGAACAAGTGTTGCACGCATATAGAATCTATTGAATGAAATAAACCTTACATTTTCTATTTATTGTTTACATCTTTGTGTTAAGAAATCCATTCATTTTGAATGGACTGCAATGTACCAACGATGCTGCATTCCACACTTTTTAAGGCAACTCACTTCCGGTGAATGGTGTAATAACGAATTCCGTGCACCTGCAGCTGGGGACACTTTTTTCTTATATATAGAAAGGATGCCATGACCAAATAAACTCCTTGATAATGTCCTATTGGACAAAATGCGTCGGGCGGAATATTTAGTACTGACACCTCGCTGCTGAGCGATTCCGCTCGCCAGCAGCCTTCCATATCCACAGATTTATCTGTGTTTTACACTATTTTTACTTGGATATTATTTGTATTAAAACATCTTACACTATGAAAAATCCATCTGGGCTCCTGGTGAGCTTTATTTATCCTTAGTGGGAATCTGCTTAAAGGTACCAGTGGAGATGCAACGCTGCCACGATTCCAGAAGGATTTCCATGTATGTTGAAAGGCGCACATGCTGCTGTCACGGCAGCCATGATCTTTGGTGAGTTTGCACTTTACTTGAAGGTGGCAGATAGTTATCTGGACACATTTTAAATACTGTACCTATGTTCACCAGAGCGGTTACATCAGATCTACTTTTTCTATCCATACTTACGGACATATTTATTTCAACATTGTGAGAACTTATTCATTGATTTTTTTGTTTTTATGTTCAAACCATTAAGACTGTGATTTAATTGTCACTTATATATTTGTTGATGTTGCACTTGATACAATACTATACAATATGATACAATACAATACTATTAATAGTATATACAGTACATAAACATATAAACTGATAGCAAGATATATTCATCCAGTGAGTACTGTGCTCTCACACTTGTAAAAAAGTGTCCATCCAGTGAGAAAAGGTACTTACACACAGTCCATATTTTAAAGTTAAACCATTGTAGCGAATATCCAAAAATGTACTTCCAAACACCAAATCCCCTCCAGGTGCAATGTTCACTCACCTTCAATATTGACCAAAAAGGTTAGTAATACAGATACAGGAACTGGTTTATAATCATCCACCATGAGGTTCAAACTGTCAGCTCAATGTCGCTAGCATTTTTCAAACTCAAAGAAATCCATTCATAGCGCAATATGTATATTAAAATTGCTTTATTAGAATATTAAAAGGTTGCACTCACATATAGAGAGTCTTGGACATAGCATGGAATATAGCAGAGTTGGCAGCAATCCTAAAAATAACAAGTGGCCTCTCTGATTCTTTGCCGCTATGGCTGATTTCCTTGGAAAACTTTAAGCACTTCTAGAACCTTTGTTTTCCTGAGGCCAAAAACGCTACAATTCCCCTTTTCTCTCTGACCCTGTTCAGGAACAAGAATCAGAACCTCCATTACTTGAAATTATTAAGGACACTGATTTTGTTGCAGAGGTGGAGAATTTTCTTTCCCTTGACGCTTACGAGGTATAAGTTTTGGCTTTGCGACATATGCTTTCCAATATGGATACATTAATTGATGCGGTGCGTGATAGTCTTTGCCTAACAGCACCTGATTCTCCGCAGCCAAAACAGATCCCTATGGGTACTAAGAGATTGGATAAGTCAAAAAAGACTTTTTCCATACATGCACAGACTGATTGTGCACATTATGAGGACTGGTCTATTCCAGTAGAGAACCCTGCAATTTCTGTTCTCAAAAAACACCATATTTTCTCCTTAAAGGATTCTATAGATTGGTGTTTTGAAGCCCTTGTGAAGGCCTTATTTGCTCTTGCAGATCCAGCCTTGCAGCTGGCAATTGCTGCCATGTCTATTTGCCAGACTATCGCTAACTGGTTGAGACGCATGAAGGACCTGCTCTCTTAGGACAATCACAGTCAATGCCCAATTGCTTTGTGTCAATGCTCTTCAGACTGTTATTCAAGAAGTCTCAAGAATCTCTCTTATCTCTGCACATGCACAAGGTTTTGTGGCTAAAAGCCTGGTCTACTGAACATGCATGTGCCTTTTGATGACGAACACCTCTTTGGTGAATCCCATGACAAATCAATCAAGGCAACAACTGGGGAAAAGGTGCTCCTGCCCCTCAATAAATGGTCTAATGCCAGCCATAGACGGGTCAAATCTTGGCTGGTTCCTGCTGAAATTCGGACCATGTATGGGCAGGCTGAATGTACCAAGTTGTTCAGTCGATATATAAAACTGCTATCATTTCATTAGGGTTTTAGGGTTACAATACATGTTATAGTTGGGACACATGGAAATATGCAATGATTTTTTATTTTTTTGCCAAAAGGTCTGCTGTCTAATGTATTTTAACAGGCTGCCTCCATTTCACAGCAGTTTATGGTGGTCATAGATTAGTAAAGCAAATAGATGACAATCTTTGAGAGATCTGCTATTAACTGTCCAAATTACTGCCATGCTGCACAACTCTGTGATAGTAAATCTGAACCGTGCTTTACAATGTTATTATTTGTAAACCTTGAGTGTAAGTATCACAGTTAGTGCTTGCATTGATCACATATCTCACCAATATCAAGCTGTTATATGAAACCAATTCAAAGCGGAACTATATTCACCTTCTCTCCAACGATGCGGTCTCCCGCAACTTCCCATCGGCCACTGTCATCTTCCACTGGATCGGCTTCTAAGTACCCATCCTCGGCCATTTTCAGTGGCCCTGCTGAGATAACTTCACTCCCGCCCATGTGTGGGAGTTCATTTATCTTGGCATTGCCGAAATTTGAACACAGAGTTCAGTCTACAGGTCATACAGGCCGGTATAGGAACTTTAATGCAGGAGATATAGTATGTCTCTTCTGCATTCAAATCCTACCTGTTTGCCAGATGTTTTTTACCTACTTAAAGTTTCACTTTAAGGTTCTAGTACACATTGGTGCATTGTAAAATATATTATTATATGAGAGGGATTCCTATAAACATTTGTAGTTAATTCTACTTTAGCTATTTGGTATAGGTTATATTTGCTTTCAATGTTTCTTCAGTTCTAAATTTTTGTCTTCTGGCCTGCATTTCACATATTTCATGGACGTTCCTCTTGTCATTTTTGTCACCTTATGTGCTTTTTGTTACTTGCATCCTAAGGCAATATTACCATGTTCTCTGTGAATCATTGACAAATGATTGATGCTTAAGACATACACAATGGAGCTTTCTATGGATAATCACACTGCCATTTATTTCCAGCCATGTTAATACAACTAACTCTTGTTTCATTCTGTATTGGACAGATAAGGATTGCAGTTTTGTAAAATGATGATTAATACCAAAAAGTAACATATCATCCAGGGTTATGTGTGGTCCTGCTGAAGGACAGGAAACTAGTGTTCTCGTTTTACATCAGCACGTTCAACGGAATTCTTGAATTCTTCGACTTAAGAATAGGATGGATTTCTTCACCATCAGATCTGACAGGTCATATGATACCTCTTTTAATTTTGTGTTGGTCGAATTACCTTCTTCTGTCTTTCTAGAGGTGAATAATCTTGGAGAAAATCTTCTGGTGTGTCTGATGCAAAAATAGAAATGGGTTCTGATAGAAATAAGGTTCGGAAATATCTGGTCTGGCAAAGCTTTGTCCTCAGGATTAAAAGTTTCAAGACTGAAATATTTCCATCAGTAACACAGTTCTGACAAAGTGTATTATCTGTAGTATCCAAAGAGTATTGTGTCTGCAATGTATAGAAACTCCGAAGAGGTCAGTGTGCAGTAAGAGATACGGAGAACCATTTTAATGATCTTTTGGTATTAGTACAACACTTTTAGACATTATAATGCTGTGGTGTAGCAATTAATTGCTACTTGTAAATCCACTAATTAGCTAATGAGACAGTGTATTCCCAACTTCTGATTCCTTTGCTGGTGTTAATGACTCCAGTATACTTGGGAAAAGAAAAACTACACACCAAAATTTCCTGAATATTCCATTTTTTATTGTGTCAGGAGGATATGAGGGCTGTCATTACTGACATACTTCTGTAAATGCTAGCTCTCTGACTGATCTACTGGCATCAGTACTTTCAGAGTTACTGACCCAGAACAAGAATGAAGATGGGTAAAGTCACAGTAAGCTCAGAAGTCCTTATCTGCTTAAGACCCGTACACACGGAAATCGGACGAAATATCCTCCGATTTTTCTCTCTTGCTCAGCGTTCATTACCGTTTTTAGTTGACAGTGCATAAATGTTCACGAAATTTCTCGTCCCATTTTTTTTTTTTTTGGGACATTTGTTCCTAGACTTCCGGGTTGTCAGCAACTTCAGATCATGCGCGGTCTTTCGTATCCGATTTTTCACGGACGTACTGCATACACATTAAACGAAAATTGTTAGTCTGGGGACAGACGATAAAAATTTTCTTGTTTGTCCCTCCGTTTTTTTTCGTTGAAAATGTCGGCATCGGCTGCTGAAAGTTGTGTACACACTAGCAGAAAATCATACGATTTTACCTCGTACGGGAATTTTCGGCAGATTTTCTACTAGTGTGTACCCCACTATACTCTTTCTGAGTCATAAAGAACAAGGGAGTCAGGATAACAGGCAGGCAGCTAGCATTTTAGACAGAGGTCACCAATGGCAACCCTTCAGGTTCACTTCATGGCAGTCACTTCAAAATGAGTAACCACTTTGATCTTAGAAATGTTTTCACTAATACAACACCTATAGAAAAAGAAAATGTTGCAATGAATTATAACAATACATATGAAGTTATCCTTAGATTTCTGTGAAAGACATACCCATTCCTTAAAGCTGAACTCCAGGAAAAAAAACATTTTAATTCAAATATATTTCTTAATGGCCACAAATGATACAAATCTGTACTGTGGGCACCAAATGCCTTTATACATCCAGAGATTGCCACATAAAATTATTAGTGAAATCATCACTGTGCTGCACATCCCATGCAGAAAGCTGTACATTGTGCTGAAAACTACAGGAGGGGTGGGTACAAGACCAGTTACTCTGCAAAAGGAGAGAGAGCAGCTGTGACCGGTCAATATTACAGAGGCAAGGTTTCACAGTAGATCACTGCAAAGATTTGGAAGTATACACAAAACACACAAAAATTCGACTAAAAATATACATTATCTATTTAGACAGTGTTTGCTTATCCCAAAGTTCAGCCTAAGTTCTCTTACACACTGGACATATTTGTAACTGCTCCTGGGGGCATCAGACATTTTTTTCCCACCTATAAACTTCTCTGCATGTTATCCTATGTATCCATGCACACGTAGGTTTTAGCAGTGTTTAGTGGCATGTGCTTTTAGAGACAGAAAAAAAAAAACTCTGCCAGTGCATTCAGGGGCAGGGGCATTGTGGCAGAAAAAACGCTTGCCAATTGTCAACGCATCTTAACGCTTGTTAACGTTAGATTCATTTCAATGGCCAGAATAAATTCATGCCCACGCCTGTAAATGCACCTTAACGCATTACACACTTTTACAAGCATCCAGCATTTTTTTTTTTTATGCCAAAACTCTGCTGCCAGGAGGAAAGGCTTTTAGGAGTGTTTCCAAAACGTCCTGTGTGCATGAGGCCTTAAAGCAGAAATCTGGGGAAAAAAATGTTTTTATATGCATATACATGTGTTTCCATACCTTTCAAGAAATGGTTACTGTTCTTGTACATGGTCCTCTTTCCAGGGAGAAATCCAGCATTTTTTAATGCATGAAAGGAACTCTATCCCCCTCAAATAATGTTCACAAGACCGGTGGCTGATATGCCCTTTCACCCCCCAGCCACCGGTCTTTTACATTCCCCTTTGTAAAGCAAGAATGTTGCTGCTCGTTGTAGTGGTCGAACCCGGGAGTCTCAGACTGCCTGTTCTGATCCACCCACTGTGCAGCATAGTTAGTGTTGGGCCGGGAGACAACTGGTCTGTTCCATCTCCTATGACTTTACCAACAGACTGGGAGTGTCCGTATGTACCTGCAGGTTATGAAAATATAATGACATCCATTCCTGATACTGTGGGAATAATGTATAGTGTCACATCCCCAAAATGTTAAAGTAGGAGAAGAGTGTGCAGCAGTGTATGTAGACGGTATCATGTGAGTAGAACTAACTGACACACACACACCTACATGGTCCTGCACACTCGAAACTCTAAATCCCAGGGCATGATGGGATTTATAGTCTAAGTGAGTGGCGACGAACACCAACATAAAGTAACGTCACCGCTTCTAAGATTCTCACCGCTTCTCACCCTCCTACTAGAGCCCGAGGATTGAAGAAGAAGCTGGGCAAGAAATGACACAATTGTTTTTTTAAACAGTGAGTTTTATACAAAATGTTCACTTTTAGGAAGAATCACATTTCTCACTGATTCTCACCCTCCTACTAGAGCCCGAGTATTGAAGAAGAAGCTGGGCAAGAAATGACATTATTGATTTTTTAAACAGTGAGTTTTATACAAAATGTTCACTTTTAGGAAGAATCGCATTGCTCACTGCTTCTCACCCTCCTACTAGAGCCCGAGTATTGAAGAAGAAGCTGGGCAAGAAATGACATTATTGATTTTTTAAACAGTGAGTTTTATACAAAATGTTCACTTTTAGGAAGAATCGCATTGCTCACTGCTTCTCACCCTCCTACTAGAGCCCAAGGATTGAAGAAGAAGCTGGGAAAGAAATTACGTCATTGATTTTTTAAACAGTGAGTTTTATACAAAATGTTCACTTTTAGGAAGAATCACATTTCTCACCGATTCTCACCCTCCTACTTGAGCCCGAGGATTGAAGAATAAGCTGGGAAAGAAATTACGTCATTGATTTTTTAAACAGTGAGTTTTATACAAAATGTTCACTTTTAGGAAGAATCACATTTCTCACCGATTCTCACCCTCCTACTAGAGCCTGAGGATTGAAGAAGAAGCTGGGCAAGAAATTACATCATTGTTTTTTAAACAGTGAGTTTTATACAAATGTTCACTTTTAGGAAGAATCACATTAAGGTTTTTGCTGAAGTAGCCACATATGGCTATTGTACAGATTCTAACACTATCCCAGAGTTCTTCTTTAAGATTAAACAAATACTCTGTAAAGAGAGTATTTCAGATGAAGAACTCACAAGAGAGTTCTCCCAAATTATTTGACTACCTTGAGATTCTTATTTAATTCAGATACTGAAGATGTTTTTTACTGGAGGAGTTACATTGGGGAATTATAATTGTCGTCTGGTCTTCCTGTTATTTATGCCCAATTGGTGTCTTGTCAATAGTTTGTTAAATACCTGCAGATAAATCTTATTACACTCTACAATAATGTTTTTCATTATTTGGTTGTCGTCTTCAATCTCATGTTGTATTCATCAGCAGATTGGAAACCTCTTTATCTGCAGTTCAGATGCTCTAAAGACATCGGTAAGGGTAGCAGTCATTTATTGCACTGTCAGTTCCCATTCTGGCAATGTTTGTTTTCAGTAAAACACGTCACTGAGCTTTGTGTTTATTAACGATATACTCAGCACTAATGCCAAATCAGCATTTCAATTACCGAGAGCCCCTGAAAAACTCAATGGTCACTGGCGCTTTCAAAGATAACTTGTTAATGGTTGAAGACAGGCTTATATAGTTACCAACTTAGGCAAGACTTTCTCCTTTGTTTTTGTTTGTAGGCGACAGTCCACCAAAAACTTTATTTCTCAGATTTTTTATTTTTTTTGGTAGATGCTTAAGAGTTAAACTACAGCTTTTATATCTCTTTGAGAGAAAGCAGAAAGGGAACGAAGTGCCAGCTAAGTTTAGTATCCCAATTGAGTTTTAATAGTAAAAGATTAAAAACACTCACAAGAAATATGTGATATACAAATGCTCATCTGGTGTTGATGTCTGTGGGTGTAAATCTGTCTAAGTCCGTCCTGCAGGACCGCTGTCTACTGTTCCAGCTGCTGGGCAGAGAGATTGCTGGCTCAGGAACCTGGAGGAGCCCCTGAAAGCCACGCTGACCAGCGTAGAACGCACAGCGCAAGTGATGTCACTGGAAGGTTAGGAGGTGCCAGATGAGAGAGAGAAGCAAGGCTACACTCTCAGAGCTTTAGGCTCCTTCTACAGGCCTCTTTTACCATTAAACTCAATAGGGATACTACACCTAGGTGGTGCTCCCTTCCCTTTCTGCTTTTTTCCTTTTGGTTTACAAAGAACCGGTCACAAATCTGAGGACAGCAGCTGCAGGTGATCCCACGTTTCTCTCGATTGCCCCCTCCATCACTATGGACCAGTGACATTTAATGGATCATCTTTTCAATGCTAGTCCTTTATAGCCATTGCTGGCTTGACTATACATATAAACTCTGTGCGCCAGTATCTCCATTCCTTATCTACCATATCTCTTTGTGAGATACTTGTATGTCTCATGCACAGAGTTGTATTGATTTGTCTAGAATCTTGTCCTTCGTCTTGTCCCAACAGCATCAGAACGTTTAGGCACATACACCCACTTATGTCCCCATGAGATATTTATATCCTACTCCTGCACCACTGCTGATTACACACTAATGTTTACATATCCCTTGAATTAGTCATTTATGTAGTGGTGGCACAGGCCTGGGATGCAAGGTGCTACACAGTTACAGTTGTGTAAAAGTCAGCCCTGAATTTCTAGGCAGTGGTGCATAGGGTTCATTTACCATGTATGCATGTAAATTTTAGCACAAACATTTACATGTGTAAAGCCCAAAATATCATAGTTTTGTTTTATACATCTAAACACTAGAGTCCAAAATGGGGTAATGCGAATTGGCACATAGCATGCAAAACTGCTACATTCAGATCTGCATTAATTACAGATCTGAATGCAGCTTATTTTACTCCTTTGTACATTAATTTGAGAGATTCTGGGTATGCACACCTGCTGTGGGTATTATCAGGCTTTCCTGATTTCTCTGTGTGATTTATTTATTTTATTTTATGTTACTGAATTTTTATTAAAGTTTTCCAGTATACCAAGGGAAATAAAGCAATACAAAAACTAAATGTGCACTTAAAATAGCAGTACAGATTGTACAGGTTTTGCTCCCCAAGCGCAAAGTAGGAGCAACAACAGTCTGATACTGTAATAAAATATAGAAAGTATAAAACTTACAGAACATCAGTTTATAAGAGTGAGATAGTAATCTAAGGCTTTAGGATCATTTGTGCGCAAAAATATGCCAAAGAAGGAACAACATCCAGACTATTGAAGCAATATCATGCAGTCAAAACCACAGACATCTCCAGGATTCCATGACACAAAAGAAAGATATGTGTGGGGAGCCTGGCCAAAAATAAATAAATATAATTAAAATTAAATGAAATCTAGGCGGCCATGGCCTACCCTATTCAACTGGATCCTACATGAGCAACGAGAGATGGAAGCACATGAAGGCAAGCTACAAAGAAATCAGAAAATGAAAGAAAGAGAGCAGGGGGGGGGGGGGGGGTTTAAAGGAGATGGGTACCCCAAGGTTTTTTTTAAGCTGCATCACTTGGAACCTTTACAGATCTAGAAATTGGGAGGTCAATCGAGAGGGCAGAGGCTGCCAAAGCTGTTTATTTATTTTATTTTATTGATAATGCATCAAGAGAAGGTTATAATGTAGAGAGGGGTGGTAGAGATGAGCCTGGATTTAGGCTTGGGTCTGGTACAAACCTATATTTGGCCAAATTTGGCAGCTGTTGGTCCCGAATCAATTAGCTGCATGCTGGGAACCCACTGGCTAATTATGGGCTTGTGTCCATATAAGTGCACCAGCATCCCCAGAATCCTGGCCATTTGTTTATGGGTGCTGTGGGTGGAGAATGATCCGACCTGCAGCTGAATAGAGCGACAAAAAGTGCAACTTAGAACTTAGACATTTCTGGATCAGTCCGGGGGGGGGATAAGAGTATATCTATTGCAATGAGGTATGACATAAAAAGATTACAACAAGGGTACCCCCAATGGTTTGGGACTTTACATGCCACTAAAACACTGAAAAATTGGACAATGAAGTATAAAAAATTCGATTTTATTACATAAAGAGAACCAACAACATTTACATGGACATAATTATATATACCCAGCAGACATCTGGATATACAAAGAATTAAAATTGCATGCAACAACAGACCAGTTTCCGTACAGAAGACTCCTAGGAACCATTGGTGGAGAGAACCGGACCGGACCCTACGCGTTTCGGGTGCAATACCCTTCTTCAGGGGTCAACCAGAGTTCAATACACTAATTATACCTATGTGAATAAATTGCATTTAGTATAATATAGGTAAAGACATATTCAAAAGGAGTTCCATTTCTGTAAGAAGTGTCATCATCTTATTAATGAGGGTACCTACCAAAGGAAGTCCTTCTATAGAGATAACTGGGCTGTCAATTAAAACGGTATTCATCGAAAGAGGAGTGCCAAGTCTCCCATAAACATAGTTCACTGGGAAAGAGAACAGTGGGGAAAATGGCTGGTAGACAGCAAGACTGTGGGCACCACAATGATCCACAGTTAGTCCTAAACGGTCCTTAATAGGCATATAGGCCGGTATGGAATACCTAGAATCAGTCAATTAGACAAAGAAATATATATGTAGTTGTATTCAGTAACTGGGCATCTAGATAGCCGTGTAATGAAGGAAATGAAAATATACATATCATACCTGCCATAGATAAGTATTTCTCGTGGCTAGAGGTCAGCAAAGTGTAATGGGAGTATTAGTCCAAGACGTGGACATAAAAAGATTGGGAACCAATAGTTTATATATTCTACTAACCCCTTGCTGCTTCCTCCTGGTGGCCCTTTCAGTGGTTGTTAACACTGGCAGGCAGAATCAGCTTCCCGATCACATGATTGCTGTGATTGGCTGTGACAGAGTCATAGATGCATCAGTCCCTTTTCTCTGCAGCCTCAGCTGCACTTGACAGTGAATGAATGGGAAGTTCTTTGAAACTTCCGGTTCATTCACAGGTACTCTTCGCTCACTGTGTTGATTCAGGAGAGGAAGTGGGCAGTAAATATTGCATGTTTACTGGCCCTCTGCCTGCTCTCCATCCTGAAACAGATCCCAGTGTGCCCACAGCAGATGGCGGCGGGAGAGGAGAGGTAAGTCGGCATTGCTGCAGGGGATGAAGGGGCACACAGGAGGCCTGACAGCAGGCGGATAGGGGTGCAGATCCCAGATCCGATCCCCCTGCAGTGCAGTCAGAGTGAAAGAGGAGGAGAAGCCAGTATCGCTGCAGAGGGAACCACAAGAGTCACAACAAGTGTCAGCAATAAGAGAGAACAGTGAATTTTTCAGCTTGGAAGGTGCACCAGCCCCCCGTTTGAACTGATGGTGTCCAGGACAGGAAGGCATGTGTGTGGTGGCTACTGTAGGTGTTAAATTTTGCATGTCCTGCGTTATGTGGTCGGCAGGAGGTTAAATAAGCTGATCATTCTCATACTGCAGAGAAATGAAAAAGGATTACATAACTTTAGCCTATTTTCATTTGCTATATAAAGTTAGACTGTTGTTATCAGATGTATGTGAACATAGAAAGCAACTTGGACAAGAAAACATGTGAAGGATTTCACATTTGTAGGTGGCTTTGGATGTGTAATAAGAAATAGAAAATGTCACATCAGACTTAACAGTATAGTCTCAGCATTTACCACACAAGTTGCCATTTCTTCCTTGGGGACCACATTAAAAAGCTCTTAGTCATTGCCGGGCTGTAAATGAGTGACTGATGGCTGTCAGACAAACAGAATAATTGCTAACCTGCTCTAAATAGCTGTCTTTTAACAAGACTTTTCCTTTGACCTTACTGGTACTTGTTTACTGACATCTCCACAAAGACTTACAAAACTATATCCATTTGTTGGTGTCTAATAGCACATCCAATTCTACACATATGGAAATATGCTTAATTCAATGCTAGTGGCTAATGTCACATCCATTTATTAGTATTTGTTTTAGCTAATTTTGTAAAAAAAAAAGTGTTAGTGACAATTTTCAGTTGTTTAGGTTATACAGCAACATGACATGTGTAGCAATAGATGTCTAAATGATTGTTTTTCATCATTATCATAGGAGGTATGACATTTCAACATTAGAAAACAGACGTATTTAAACGTAGGAGAGCTTCCCTTGTTTTGAAAAGGTTTTATAGTAATTTTATAATGCACATTTATTTCATTCCTATTAAGATATGGTAAGTGCAATAAATAGTGCTCTGGCTGTAGGACACAGCTTTGATTTGCAGAATGCCGGGACTCTGTTACAATTCCGGGACAGTCCCGTGGAATTTGGAACAGTTGGGTGATATATGCATGTATACAGCTCAAATCAAGTACATCGTGGTGGCATATTGGGACAATTTCATTTAATACACTTTTGTCAGTGTGCTCCAGTCATGCAGACAATGTGCTGTAATAATTCACATTGGCCTAGGAATAGTTATGCTACCTAAACGACTGGGGAGGAATGTACTTCTTTTCATAAAAGAATTGTCCATATATGGCCATATAAGTTTAATGATGCAATAAGTATCCCGGCTCCTCTGTTAGGTGTGGCTGCAGGGCAGGGTTGCCAACCTTCAGCAACTTTTTTACCAACAGAACATGGAAAATTTACTGACAGAGCACATTTTTTACTGACACTTTGAAAAAATGACCAAACTTCTTAACCATGTGACAACCGCCCGCCGCAGATTTACTGCGGCAGGCAGCTGCTCCTGGGCAAAGCAACGTAGCTCTATGTCGTTCACTCTCAGGAGGCTAGGGGGCGTGCTCCCACCCCCGATCGTCAGCAGGGAAGCTGGGGCGGGTGTCAGGCGGCTCCGATTGCCGCCTGATACCAGCGAGATCTCCCCCCCCCGCTGACAGAGAAGGGCGGACGGCTGATGTAAACACAGCCATCCGTCCTTCTCCCTGCAATGATCACAAAGGCTATGTGATACTACTGTATAGGATCGCATGTCTCTGTGATGATCTCACAAGCCACGCCCTCCTACAATTAGAATCACTCCCCTAGGCTTACATTTAACCCCTTGATCACCAATACTGTTAACCCCTTCCCTGCCAGAGTCATTATTACAGAAACAGTGCATATTTTTAGCACTGATTACTGTAGTAATGTCACTGGTACCCCCAAAAGTGTAAAAAATGTCAGTTAGGGGTCCGATCTGACCGCTGCAATGTTGCAAAAAAAATCCCGCAAAAAAAAAAAAAAAAAATCGCAGATTGCCGCCATTACTAGTAAAAAAAAAAAAACTATAAAAATGACATAAATCTTTCCCGTACTTAGTAGATGCAATAACTTCTGCGAAAACCAATCAAAATACGCTTATTGCAATTTTTTTACCGAAAATATGTAGCAGAAAACAAATTGGCCTAAAATGTTAAAAAATTTGGATTTTTAAATTTTTTTTGCGAATGTTATATAGCAGAATGTGAAAAATATTGTTTATTTTTTTTTCAAAATTGTCGCTCTTTTTTTGTTTATAGCGCGAAAAATAATAATCGCACAGGTGATCAAATACCACCAAAAGAAAGCTCTATTTGTGGGAAAAAAAGAACGTAAATTTTATTTGGGTACAGCATCTCACGACCGCGCAATTGTCCGTTAAAGTAACGCAGTACCGAATCGCAAAATAGGGCCTGGTCATTAAGCAGGAAAATCTTCCAGTCATAATGAGGTTAAATTAGAAACTAAAACAAATGATATTTAAACAGTATAAACACAATCTGTAAACACTGACAATGCCAATAACAGCTAATTTTGCTGGTTTGCATTCAAAAAGTCAACACAGCATGACAAATTATCAGCCACCCTGCTGGGATACAGTTGAAAGACAAGTTCTGTTATGCATGCCAAAGAGAGCAATGGGCATGACCAGATAGTGTCTAATAATGGGAGTGGCATAAAAGAAGATGATTAAACAGAGCGGCTCCCTGATCACCTATCTCTTAATGAACATAGCAGCAGCTTGAGTAAGTGCACATTGCCAAGGCCTCGATGCTTAGCTTCATTGTGTGGCAGTTTTAACTTACATGTTAAGTTTCACAGACGGCATCGCCTGTCAAACATGCCCGTTGAGCTTAATGGGGCTGCGCAGCAGCCACAAGCCAAATGCTTGACTTGCAGTTGTGATGCAGTATTTCAGTGAGAAATTTCCATTCAGGTGAAAAAAAAAAAAAACACATTCAGGAGGCAGCAGTATCACCTGTGGTAGGGGGCATTAAATACCAGAGTGTGCATTAAGTACAGAGTTCAGGGTTCTGGTGTGCGCTTTGTACAGAGTGCAGGTTACAAGGGTGTGCTGCATACAGAGTGCAGGGTTCAGGGTTGCGCTGCGTACAGAGTGCAGGGTTCAGGGGTGCGCTGCATACAGGGTGCAGGGTTCTGGGTGTGCTGCATACAATGTGCAGGGTTCAGGGGTACGCTACGTGCAGAGTACAGGTGTGCCTCCTTTTCCTAGAAATCGCCCCTTACCCCAGTACAGTCCTCCTCTCCCACCCCCAAATCCCCTTCCTTGGCAGTGCCTTTTTAAGGAACTACCCCTGCAGAAGAGCAGGATAGGTTACTCAGAAGGAGAGTATAGTGAAGCTAGAGGGCATGTGGGGCATCAGGAGCTGTTGCCACCAGACAAGCACTGGAGTCTAACTACCTATCAATGCAGAGAGGCGGCAGGCGGAGCTAAGTGCACTTGCAGTCTGGAATTCACCAGAGCTTTTGCTCATTTACTAGGCTCTAGAGCAACTACTCTTTGCAAAGTGCAGCGTTTATTTGCCATTATTTAAACCAAGGACCCCAGTGCTGCAAGGCAAAAGTGCTCATGTATTGATTTTAGCATTGATTACATGGCTTACATGTAGCAACATCTAACTAGATGCTAGTGTACATAGTTGTTAATGTAGAAAAATGTGGCCTGGCTGAGAGTTGGGCCTGGTTTGAATCTGGGTCAGGCAGGGCTAAGTGACTCAGGGAGGCTGGATGACTCAGCAAGCAGCACCTCTGGTAACTCCCCCTGCTCTCCGGAACCTTGGAGAAGCTTCCAGAAGTAAAGGGTGGAGTCTAGGAGGAGCTGCTTGGAGTTTTGACGAGGGCCCCAGCCATTACCCAGGAAAATGGGCTGGCAGGAGGCAGGCACCTCTTAAATACTCATGAGTCATGCTAGCGGAGGCAGTTGGGTGGAAGATGGAGAAGGACTGCTGAGGAGACTGTCAGTGGCCCTTGAGGGTGCCCCCTAGTCTGGGGCTGACCTTGAGTCTGGGGTTCGTGTGCTGGAGGGACCCTCTACAACACATGGAGGAAATCCTTCCTGAAAGCATGGGAGCAAGGAGAGGATGGCAGGAGCAGGTCAGCACATCCAGGTGTTCCCCAGAGGAGTCCGCTGGGAGGGCTGGTGAGTGAACAGTCTGGGAGGGCTGTGGTGTCAGTATTGGAGGACTGAGGAGAAATAACCAGGAGGGCTAGTGAAAAACAGCAGCAGCAGCAGCAGCAGCAGCAGCCAGCAGGCTGGCAGTGCCTGAAGAGGCGGTGCTGGGATCAGTAGCCGCAGAGTTGGAAGCTGGACACTGACTTTTTCTACACATTTAAAGGTATCTTGGGTTCCTGCCTATAACAGGCTGTTGCTCTAAGATCTGACGGAGTGATGTGTCAGGATCATCTTTTTGTTAAGTGTACCAGTGGATTTCTGCCAGCAAGTGTGCTGGAGGAGCAGAGGGGTGTATATAGACTGTATATAGGAAAGTTGTCCCTGAAGTTGTTTGAAGTCAAATGGGCCTCCTTTAATACCGGTACTCCCCTATTCCAAGTTTTATCCCCCCAATAAAATACAAAAAAACAAAGTGCTGGACTGTTTTCTGACTCAAGTGTGCCTGTGAAAATTTGGTGTGCCTGGCTGTGCAGGGTGGGGGATCCCATATCATCTGTGGCTCCTATGTGGGGTGCGCTACATTTGGGGGCGTCATCCAGGATATAGCCCATGATAACCTGCACAGCTGTTGCTCCTAGCAACCAAAGATGCATCGAGCTGGGGAACTGTGCTTTGTTCCAGGACCACTGAGGGTTAAAACCAGGGAGAAGGACTTATGTGCTCTGCCTATTTGTGACTGTATGCCTAAAACCAAGTGCTGTTGTCCTTAGCAACCAGTGGGAGCTGCTCCTGAAACTAGTGCTGCCCTGCATACCCAGTTGCCCCAACCGCGGCTGAGATGGGCACTTGTGTTAAAACCTGCTGTTTCAGTACGAACTGTTTGTCGCCCATGGCAACCACAGCGGGTGATCGCGCCCATGGATTACAAAATATCCAGTGATCTGCTTAAAGCTGGAAAAAGTGACTGTATGCTGCAATGTCCTGCTGAGTACAGTGTGACGTGTGTTACAATCTTTGCTGTTTCTCATAGCAACCACAGTAAACGCTTGCTATTACCTGCTCCCAGTTGCTCGGGCACAGTCGGTGCCGAGCGACGTCCTAAAAAGTTCTGCAAGTGCCAGCATCATCAATGTGCTTTCTGCGCCTGCAAACTTCAGTACAGTTAACAAGGGGTGACAGCAGAGTGCGCGGAAAAGGCCTGCTTATTAGAGCTGCTGGCGCCAGCCAGTCTGAAAGCTTGGGGGCAGAGCCATGCCCCAGAGGAAATACAGCATGCCCTGCTTGCAGCACGAGAAAGGAGCAAGATGGCGGTAGGTGCACATGTGTACCCAGAGCTGACACTGGTGGACACTGGTGTCAGGCTGGAGCATCGAGATCGATTCGCCCTTGAGATGATCGAGATAGATGGGGAGGCAGCATCTTCTGTGTCCTGGGTGCAGAAGACCGAACGGAATGGTCAGTGTCTGCATCCGGTGTGAGCACTGCGGACAGGAGCCACTCAATTACAGTGTGGAACTGCGGTCAGGTCTGCACGGAACAGCTTTTGGAGCTCCCAGAAGGCTGGTGCGGGTCTTGAAGCATCTGCTAAAGGCGCGGTTGAGTCTGAGGCTGGTGACTCCCCTGCGAAGAACAGTGACATCAGAGAAGAAAGTCGGAAGTCTGCCTCAGCCTGCAGCCAGTTTGGGGAGCTGGTACCTGCCAGTACTGCCAAGCAGGAGCCAGATGCTGACCTTGAGATGTCGGCCGCACTCATACACCCTGCCAACCCAACCTGGAAGGAACCAGTGCTGGAGGACAGCTCATCTTCAGATAAGCCAGTGGGGTGTGGTAGTGATGGGTGCACAGAATTTAGCCCATGGATGATGAGTTTGTGGATTGGTCATCACACAGTAGCTCGGAGGAGGAGTGGGAGTGGGGACACTCTAAGGAGAAGGTGGAAGTCTTGTCTGAGGTGTTGGATGTACCAGATCCAGCTGAGGAGCCGCTGAATACAGGCAGTGAATAGTACATCTGCCACTACCCAGCCTGCGTTCTTCCTAGGAAGGGAAAGCCAAGAGGACTGCCAAGGTTTTTCAGATTCCAGCGGGAGGTCTAGGGAAAAACAGCTCTGGAGTGGGGTCTGGACTACCCCCATGTCCCTCCCAACATCATGGACATCATTGAGGATTCCCAGGGAAAGTGGGAGGATGATCTGGTGTGAGAGTACATGCATGTCCCCAAGCCCTTGCGGGGACTGCATTGTGACCAAGCATGGACCCGGTTCCAAGACATTTAACAGGAATGGTGGCTGGGGAGAGCTATTTAAAAAGACAGGGTGGTGGTTGTGAAAGCAGGACAGCCCACCAAGAGCCACTCTGTTGCAGTTAGAGGAGTTGATAGCAACCTGAAGAAACTGGCAAATCCTCATTATTACCTGTGAAGGACTGATGTGGAAGTGATTAGCTCACAGGTAAAAATTTACATGGACAGCTGGTAAGATTGCTGCCTGTGGTTTTTTTTTTTTTGGTCACGAACTAGGCCGGCCTAACACCCAGACGCTGCTTGTGATGGACTCAACATTTTCCAGCCTGCTGGGAGGGCTTCCCTCTAGAGGGGGGGTTGAGGGTCCCAGCTTAATTTTTTGTGTTCATACTTTTTAGAGTTAGGTGCAGGGACCTGTAGCTAGGATGTATTTATTATGGATATGTAATGTATATAAATGTTATTTGAAGAAAAAAATTTATATTTTTGATACAAATTTATTTATGTATAGCCCCGTCCAAGCTGTTTTTTAATTTTTTTTTCCCAGCCATGGGGACAGGCTGTTATTGAGGAGAGTGGGTAAGTACATTTATATTACAGGTGGGCTACATACATTTTTAGCATTGTATAGCTGTTTAAACTGGCCAAGTTGGATAAAAATTCAGCCGGTTCAGTGGGGACCCTCCGGATTTTGATCCATGTGTGGCTGCTCCCATTTGGCAGACATCGACTCCTGTTAAACAGGCTTGTTGGAAAAATGTTCTTGATCAGCGGCTGAAGCTGCTGATCAGTATATTTTGACAGCAAAGGGTCTTCGCTGTCAGAGTACAATGTCTCAATTTGGTATTTTCTATTAAACTCTCTTTCGGTGATAATAGTAAACATCCCAAAAAGAAATCTTTAATTGGGGGGGGGGGGGGCACAGACAGAATAAAAAACCTGTCAGGTGTTCTTATCCCTCTCCACGCTATCCAAAATTTAAAAAAAAATGGTGCCTTTAGTTATACTGTAAAGAATATGTTACCCCAACATTTCATATTCCTGATACACTATATTACCAACATTTTTGGGATTGCTGCCTTTACACGCACATGAACTTTAATGGCACCTTAGTCTTAGTCCGTAGGGCTAAATATTGAGTTGGTCCACTCTTTGCAGTTATAACAGCTTCATCTCTACTGGGAAGACTGTCCACATGGTTTAGGAGTGTGTCTATGGAAATATTTGACCATTCTACCAGAAACGCATTTGTAAGGTAAGGCACTGATGTTGGAGAGAAGGCCTGGCTTGCAGTCTCCTCTCTAATTCATCCCCAAGGTGTTCTGTTAGGTTGAGGTGCAGGCCATTCAAGTTCCTCCACCCTAAACTCGCTTATGCATGTTTTTATGAACCTTGCTTTGTGCACTGGTCCAAATCATTTGGTAGAGGGGGAATTATGGTGTGGGGTTGTTTTTCAAGGGTTGGGCTTGGCCCCTTAGTTCCATTGATGGACACTCTTAGGTGTCAGCATACAAAGACATTTTGGACAATTTCTTTTTCAAATACTTTATTTTTGAGAATTTATCCAATTATACATGACATTTATGACATCTTAAACATTTCTAGCTTAACTCATGTTATACTATCTCTACCTTTCCTCTTGCTGTTTCTACAAATTCTCCTTTTTCTATTTTCCCCCTCGCTCCTCCCTCCACCCCCCCAAAAGAAAGAAAAAGAAAAAAAAAATATATAATTTCCTCTTCCTCCCCCCTCTCCTCTCCTCTCCTCTCCTCTCCCCCTCCCATCCCGATCCTTAGTAGTTGTAAGAGATGGTTAACCCTTCTCCTCCTCCATTCCTTTCCTCTTATTTTATTTCATGCCATGTGTTGTCTCCCTTCCTCGGAATTTATGAATTGGTTCCACAATTCCCAAGTTTTCCTATGTCTATCTTGCCTACTCTGTGCTGTGGCAACCAATTCTTCCAGCCTCCTATTATCCTCCACCCTATGTATCCAGTCGGACACCGAGGGTGGTTGTGTTTTTTTCCAGAATCCTGGGATACATGTTTTTGCCACGTTTAATAAGAAAGGAATTATCGATCTCGCGTATTTATTTACTGGTATATCGGATAAATTTAACAGGAAGAGGACTGGATTCTCTTCTATTTCATATTCCGTAAACTTCTGAATTATGTTTCTCACTTCTGTCCAGTATGTTTTTATCTTAGGGCAGCTCCAGAAGATATGGTATAATGTGCCTACTTCTCTTCCGCACCTCCAACATAAATTAGTTTCATTTGGAAACCAGTTATGGAGCTTCCTAGGCGTGACGTACATCCTCGTTATAAGCTTATAGTTCATCTCTTGTATTCTGGTGCATCTAACTGGCCCAAAAGCCAGCCTCAGTATCCGCTGGATCTGGTCATTTGACAGTTCACAGTTCAAGTCTATCTCCCACTTTCTTACCCAGGGTAATTCTGGCTGTCATTTTGGACAATTTCATGCTGTCAGAATATTTATACTGCTCTGAATATAACAGTGTCTATTTATGTCAATAAGCAAAGATCTGTGAGGTAGGAGAATCTTCACTTATTTCCACAAATCAATATGTAGCGGATTCTTTTTATCGATTAATTTATTTTTAAAAGCATATACCAATCTTAGTGAAAACAGTCTACAGTAAGGAATATAAATAAGAATATTTATTCACAAGACATTTATTCACAATAAATGATCAGACTTGAGATGACACAAAAAGATAACTTTACATAAAATACAAACTTCAAACAATCAATGCAATGTGATTTGTAGCTCAATAAAGCAAGATTACGTTTTCTCCAGGTATAGAAACCATATTTAAATGTTTTATATAATCAGACCACAATTGTCTGCGAATTGCGAAGTCTGACAGTCACTCCACTGCAGATGGAGCGAGAATAGGCCATGCAAAACTTGAGACTAATACGCCAATATGCGCTAAATCTGATATTAATAAAAATGTTATAAAAAGCAAAAATCAGCTCTTAGAGAAAAATCTACATATGGTTAATACGGCTGGGACTGTAATCTCATTAGTCATTACCCTTAAATATGAAATGTAAAACATTTAAGGAAGGAAATAAATGATAGTAAATAATATCAAATAAACAGCAAGTATATTTACCATATTTAAAATGGCTGCTAGCTTAGAATGGTTGTTACCAGAGTCCTTAAGATGGCTGCCTTCCCAAGATGGTGGCACGTTAGGGAGGAGTTTCATTTGGCGTCCTTCCAAGTTTCAGATACATGATGGAGCAAAATGGAGTATGTGTAGATGAGTATATGCATGGCTGTAGTAGCGTGTGTGTTGTATGTGTAATGTATGTTGTGTAATGTGTATGTTACATCTGGGTTCTCCTTTTTATATGGTATTGAACAAAGGACTATTAAAATTACCATAAGTTAAACCCAGAGGGAGGAACATTATCCCCATTGGTTGGGACATCTTATTCATTAACTGGTGAGGTCATTGGGTGACACCTCTTGGTTGACCAGTACATTGAATATTAAAACTATATGATTTCTCCATTTAAGAATATCATAATACAACATAAAATCTATCCATACTCTCATCTATTACATGTCCATTTAATATATCCATCATGTATCTAAATAAAGGATTAAATCTGGTAACACCATAATATATTATTAATATATCTATATATATATTAAAGATTACTTTCTAAACCAAATACTTCAATTAGAAGCAGTCAGTCACCAGAGATGGCAGTATTGTCTTGCTCTTAGCTTCAGTACATAGCAATATAACAGCATTATTTACCTACAAATAAACTTTGCACCTTATATTGACAAAGAGCTTACAAATCCAGACCTTCTAGATCCTTTGGCAAGGACAGAAAAGTTTTATGATACTTTCTTACAATTTACAAAGGTTTACTAAAGCCTCTCTTGACATACAGAGATGAATCATCAATATCAGTTAAATCTAGAATTTTAGCAAGAATGAAACAATTATAATATATAGCGGTTTTCTACATATCTATGTATGTTATTCATATTTATATTTCATTGTTAATATCCTTTTACATTGGATTATAATATATCTTAAAATCTTATTTTTAAATGGGTCTAAACACAGAAAATACTGACTTGTGTTTTATGGTCGCCACACAAACACGATTATCTTGGTATAGCGTCAGCTAGACTTTATCTAATGAAAGTTAAACAGACTATTTATTACCTTAGGTCAACACAGCATGTCTGTTGAAACTTTTCTTGAATAGACACCTTTCCTAAAAGGAGGTTTGAACTTTTAGTGACCTTCTACAACATGGATGCCACTGCTCAAAATTTCTATATATGACATATTTTTTTTAATGTAATCTCCCCCAATAATTCTGACAATGCTCCCAACTTTGTGGGAACAGTTTGGGGATGGCCCCTTCTTGTTCCAACATGACTGCACACCAGTACATAAGAGAGGTTGATAAAGACATGGATGAGCCAGTTTGGAGTGAAGGAACTTGACTGGACTGCACAGAGCCCTGACCTCAACCCAATAGAACACCTTTGAGATGAATTAGAGTGGAGACTGTAAACCAGGCTTTCTAGTCCAACACCAGTGCCTGACTTCACAAATGGGCTTCTGGAAGAATGGTTGAACATTCCCATAGACACACTCCTAAACCTTGTGGACAGCCTTCCCAGAAGAGTTGAAGCTGTTATAGCTGCAAAGGGTGGACCAACTCAATGTTGAACCCTACAGACTAAGCCTGGGGTGCCATTAAAGTTCATGTGCGAGTAAAGCAGTGGCGGCTGGTGCTCAAAATTTTTGGGGGGCGCAAACAGAAAAATTGCTTTGCGGCAAAAAACGCTGTAAAAAATTGCGTGACTTTGAGGTCGCAAAAGCGTGAAAGGGGCCTTCAGTAATTAAGGTATAGTGTGCCCTCTTTCAATGCAGAGACCAGCATGCCCCCTTTCAATGCAGAGAGACCAGCGTGCCCCCTTTCAATGCAGAGTGACCAGCATGCCCCCTTTCAATGCACAGTGACCAGCGTGCCCCCTTTTAATGCACAGTGACCAGCGTGCCCCCTTTCAATGCAGTGACCAGTGTACATGCCCCCTTCAATGCAGTGACCAGCGTACATGCCCCCTTCAATGCAGTGACCAGTGTACATGCCCCCTTTAATGCAGAGATCAGCGTACATGCCCCCAATGCAGAGACCAGCATACATGCCCCCTTCAATGCAGTGACCAGCATACCATTCCCCCAATGCAGAGATCAGCGTACATGCCCCCAATGCAGTGACCAGCATACATGCCCCCAATGCAGAGATCAGCGTGCGTGCCCCCAATGTAGTGACCAGCATACATGCCCCCAATGCAGAGATCAGCGTGCGTGCCCCCAATGTAGTGACCAGCATACATGCCCCCAATGCAGAGATCAGCGTACGTGCCCCCAATCTAGTGACCAGCATACATGCCCCCAATGCAGAGATCAGCGTGTGTGCCCCCTTACTTACCTGGAGCAGCAGCGGCGGCGGGCAGCTTCTTCTCAGTCCCAGTGACCGGCGGTGCGTCTCCATGAGTCCTTCCAGCAGCAGCGGCGGCGGACGGCTTCTTCTCAGTCCTGGTGACCTGCGGCGCGTCTCAATGAGTCCTTCCAGCAGCAGCGGCGGCTGGCGGCTTTTCTCAGTCCCGGTGACCGGCGGCACATCTCCACGAGTCCTTCTGCTCCCGCCTCCTCCTCGGCGAATGCCATGGGGTTTGCCTTGCGGCCAATCAGGAAGCGCGTATCGGACGCACTTCCTTATTGGCCAGGAGGAGTATCGGTGGGACAATAGTGAATTTTCATTCGCTATTGTCACACAATGGGTGGGCTCGGGACGCACTGCTCTGCGCCCCGGGTCCACCCTTTGCTTCGCCCTATTAGAGCCTCTGACTCTAATCAGGTGATGCCAAAAAAATAAATCCCATTGAACTCCATGCGTCCGACGCCCCTGCATGCAGGAGTAAAGGCAGGTGTCCCAAAACTTTTGTTAATATAGTGTATTTACCTGTTGTGCCATTAATAGTGTTAAAATTATCCTGTTCTCTTTGCTTCCTTTGTGTGAAATTCCTTGTGTTCCTGCCAGTCGCTCCTGGCTCCTCCTCCTCGGTGTGCCACCATAGGAGGTCACTTCCTATTGTGGCACACCTGCAGGCTCAATCCCTAGACATGCTACCTGCGTCTATAGACACACAGGCTGCTCAGCCCTTCCCCCACTCCCTTGTCACAGGATTCGACTGACAGCACCAGGAGCCAATGGCTCCCACTGCCTCTGCAAAGCCTGTGAGAGTGGGAAAAGTCGCTGCAGAGGGGTCTCCTATGGTGGCACACCTGCAGGCTTAATCCCTAGACATGCTGCCTGCGTCTATAGACACACAGGTGGCTCAGCCCCTCCTCCACTCCCTTGTCACAGGATTTGACTGACAGCACCGGGAGCCAATGGCTCCCACTGCCTCGGCAAAGTCTGTCAGAGTGGGAAAAGTCGCTACAGAGGGGCACGGCGCTAGATCAAGAGAGTACTCAGGTAATATTGTGGGGTTAGGGGGTGATCCTGTAACCTAAACATTTTTATTTACATAATTTGTTTAGGATTTAGAACCACTTTACATATGTTTGCAGCTATATAGATATTAATATAATATTATGCTACCATAATACTAAGCATAATCATAATAATACATGCAACCCTTTCTAGCAAATATAAATGCAGTACACTTCTATAGCCACTAGATGCTGCCTGCTCACAACAAATCATAAAGAATTGATATGGCAACTGGGTTTGTGTCTAGCTGCAGCACCACCATTTCACATATTGATAACACAATGATTACACATACCTGTATGTAATCAAGATTGACATCTGGAAAACACAGTTTTAGCATTGTGATTCAATATGTATAGGGGAGAGATGTATTTGATGAAGATCAAGGCAACAGCTAACATTTGTCCTCTTGTTACCATTTCTGGCCACAAGGGTGCGCATCAGAATCATTATTAGGATACATCTGTACTTGTGTAGACTAAACTGCAGGAGGTCTTCAATATAACTTGTAACAGGGCTGCAGTCATCGAGTCAGCTGCAGATTAGAATTAGTTACATAGCAAATACACATTGGTTGAAGTTTTCACGTTTCTGTCTCATCTGAAAATATTATTGTGTTTTGTAAAAAGTTTGAAGTTTAAAGCAAAACTTCTCTGTATCTGAACACCACAATCAAAAATGCTATTTAATTAATTTTTAATATTCAAAGCAAACTCCCACATCCATCCATGTCTCCATGCTTTATTTTGCTGAGAACTCATTTTTAAAAACATTTTTAGACAGATAATTCATGTTGTATTTACTTCCTGGAATCCATTTTCCTTTAGCTCAGGCATGCAGGCAGCATAACTCCCAAGTTTTTAAGATGGGAATGAGGGACACCTATTAACCAAAGTATGTAGGCATAGGACACTCCTCCCCGCCACACCCCCTTAACCACTTCCTAAGCACCCGCCGCCTTTTTACTGTGGCAGGGTGGCTCTCCTGCGCAAACTGACGTAGACCTAGGTCGGTCGCGCTCGGGAAGCTAGGGAGCGCAACTTTATCATATCCGGACATCATTGCCTTAAAGCTGTAGTAAAGTCCACTTTGTGATTTTTACCTACAGGTAAGCCTATAATAAGCCTTACCTGTAGGTAAAATGAATATCTCATAAACGTACACCGATTAGGAGAAATTCACCCTGGATGCAGTCAGTGAAAGCACCAGCACATGAACATTGAAGGTCCGTCATACCATGCCAGACCTTTAGAGCTTTGTGCCGAAGCTGAGGGCTCCTGTGCACATGTGTGGGAGTGACGTCATCGCAGCTTCGGCAACTCAAACAGCCTGAGCCTGCAAATCCAGAAGAAAGACTGTGTGAGGATGGAAGCCCTGTCAGCAGTGACAGAATGCCGCTGGAGGGTTTCATTCTAAGGTAAATATTTCATATTGTGTTACTATACGATGCATACTAGCCCATTATGCAATTACAGGAGTTTTTTTTTTTTTTTTAACTGCAGTGGTTTACTAATACTTTAATTGAGTGTGCACTCATTCAGTTGAGGGGGAGGGGGGGGGTGGGTACCACGTTTTGATAGGTACCCGCTCCCGCTTCCAGCTCAGATCGCTGCGGTGATCTACAAGCAGGGTCAGCCCTCCTTCCTCCCCCCTGAACCCTTTTATGGATACACACAGGTCCCAGAAAACTGCAGGACCATTCACAAAGCACAGCGCGACTAGCAAATGCGCAGTAGGAAACCAGCAGTGAAGCCAGAAGACTTCACTGCCGGTTTTGCTTAATTACAATGCAGGCGCCTGAACCTGAAGCCAATTGAAGAATTGACTTTGGTGACGACATCGCTAGATCTCTGGACAGGTAAGCGTCCTATTTATTTAAAGTCAGCAGCTACAGTATTTGAAGTTTGCAGCTCCTCTTTAAGAAGAGATAGGGGTTTAGGTATAGGAAGTATAGGTTTGGAACATTAGGTGCCGAGAGAGTGAAAGTGGTTGTAAAGGCTCAAGGTTTTTTACCGGGCACTCAGCAGGAGGGAGGGGCCAAGAGTGTCGGCAGTGGACCCGAGAAGCGGAGGATCGGGGCTGTTCTGTGCAAAACTGCCACACAGAGTAGGTTAGTACTACATATTTGTTTTTCATTATTATTGCCTTTATTATCACTAATAAAGTGTTAAATGTGGGGCTGCAGGTACTCATGAGCCCTGCCTCATATCAAGTGGGTCAAGCTATGCCTCCCCTCCTTTTTCATCTCTGATGTGAAATTTATAAATAAAGAAGAAACCATATAAGTAATTGCAGCACCAGTGTTATAAAGTAAAAATCATGATATAATAATATCATTAAATGTAATCAAGTATAACTCTAAATAAACATATAATCAAAGTTATCTAAAGGGCAATAAAACCAGGGCTTTTTTTCAGCTGGAACTTGGTGGAACTCAGTTCCACCCCCTTTGGCTCAGGCCCTCTGCTTCCTGCTCACCACTATCACTTGTAAACACAAAGGTCTGGCTTCCTGTGTTTTCCAGGGACAGGAGATGCCGATGCCGGGGGTGCAGTGCAAATGCTGACACCCCCACTGGATGATCTCCCTGCAAGTGAGTTAGGCAAAGCCATCTACAATATGAGGGAAGGTACTAGAGAAGAAGAGGGGTAAAAGTGAGATGTGGATGAGGGATGCAGAGCTAAGCAGCTGTGGAAGAAGACTGAACTCTGCACTCTGTGTGTAGCGCACCCCTGAACTCTGCACTGTATACATAGCACACTCCCAAACTCTGCACGGAGCACACCCTTGAAATCTGCACTCTGTGTGTAACCCCACCGAACTGTGAAATTCTGATCAGTTTGGGGGGGGGGGGGGGTCGTGGTCAAGTTCCTGCACCTTTTTTTCTGAGAAAAAAAGCCCTGAATAAAAATTGTCATGAACTTTGTGCAACCAATGTAAAATACAGTAAAAATTAGGAGCTAAAGTGCAGTTAAACTAAATACATAATCATGTAGCATGAAAAAAAAAAAAATATACAAAATCAGGACAGTCCATAAATTCTTCAGACTGCTGTCTTATATCTCCCATAAAACGTGAGAATGCACATTGAGCAAGTTATTTATGTTTAATTGCACTTTTGCCCTTTAGATAGATTTGAATATATGTTTATTTAGGTATATAATTGATTACATTGTTGATCTTATTATGTAGCGCTCACCCCGAGAGGGCCGCTGATTTGTCTCAGGTTTTGTTTCCCAGATAGGGCAGCAGCAGCCAGGCACACTGCAACAGTCACACGTCTAGCTCAAAAAAACAGTCTAGGGGTTGCCTTTTTAAAATGTATTGTGGATTAACTTGGATAGGGATAGGGCATAGGAAGCTGTGGGATACTCCATCAACAATGAGCAATAGATTGCAGACACACTTCACTGCTTAACTGTGTCCCTACTTTGCAGGGCATTTCCTCCAGCAAAAGACCAGAAATTGAACAGCACCAGGACAACTTAAAGTATAATTATAGCCTAAACTTTTTTTTTAGTTTTTAATAAAGTGCAGAGAGATTAGAACCCCTGTCAGTTTTTTTCCTGTCTGTGACCCCCATTAAGGAAATTCACCTTCTCTATTTGTCCTGTTTACCATTATCATTGAAAGTAAAAGTAAAAGGACATCCCAAATTTTGGGTTGTCCCCGCAAAAGTAATAGAGGGGAAATCTTCCAATGGGGACACTAGTTCTGATGACCAGGGGGTCCCCAAGGAATTCCCTAAATTTGCAGGGATTTCATCTCACTTCCTGTTTTTCTATGGGACAAATGGGAAAATCTGACAGGGGTTATAACCCTTCCTTACTCTATCCAAAATGAAAAAAAAGTTTTGCTAGTTCTACTATAGGTAATGTCTCTAGATTTGATATGCTAAAGATATAAGCAGAAACAGTCACTAGGATCCTCCATTCAGGTTTGTACTCAAAATGTCCCTGGATACTTGGATTCCTCCCTCCAATATTAGGCAATTCCTCCATGAGTCTACCAGACCGGGTCCCCAGTAAAATCCCTCCCTAAGCTTCAGAGATTTTTTTGCAAAACAGGCTCCTTAGCTCTGCCACAGCTGGGACCTCGATGAGAGCAAGTAGAATTTTCAGCTGGGAACTTCTCCTTCTGGACAAAAACAGGACTGCCACAAGCCCCAGAATATTTATGCACTCTGCAGCTACCTACTGGGCATCCTCCACAGCCAGGGATTGGATGAGATCCCATACATTTTCAGACTGCTGGTTTGCATCATCCCAACCCATTATGCAGAGGTGTAACTAGAACCTTGAGGGCCCCGGTGCAAGAAACCATGAAGGGCCCCCTGGCCGGGGCCCTTCCCTTTAAGTCTGGGGCTCCTACCACTGATCCTGGGGCCCTTTACTCTCATTGCGGGGCCCTTTATTACGGTCTCGCAGTGGGATCCTTTCACAAGTTCTGCAGTGGGCCCCCTTCCTGCCATCTTGGGGGCCTCCCCACGGTAGTGGAATGCCAGGGCCCAGTTGCAAGTGTGACCTTTGCGATCCTGGAAGTTCACCTACTGGTGTCAGTAGTTTTTATTTTTTGGTATTTTGATTGTATTATTCTTTATCATTATATTTTATTTTTTTACAATGTCACTGACTATAAATCTGTCCATTCAGAAAAGGAAGGAGCTGATAAGTTACATATTTGCCGACCCCTTCCTGGTTCTCTGTTGTGACACAATCCCTGCAGCAGGCGGCAGGAGAGGGGAGAGAGCACAGTGGGGGGGGGGGGGTGGGGGGTGGGGGGTGGGGAAGGCACAGTGGGGGGGGGGGAGCACACAGGGACCCAGAGACAGCAGAACACAAGTGAACTGGATAGGAGGAGTGGCGGGGGCAGAATACGGAGGAACCAATCTCCTCCATTTTCCTCCTGCAGCTACAGCAGGAAAAAGGAGGACAGGGATTTCTCCACATGCTGCCCCTGCCGCCCCTCCTATCCAGGTGTACAGGGGAGCCACATAAGCCCCCTGGAGCATGGGGCCCGGTTGCAATTGCGAACCCCTGCAACCCCTGTAGTTACGCCCCTGCCATTATGTTCTGGAATCCTCGAGAAGACAGGGGAGAGCAATCAAACCTGCAGCCTGCAGAACCCAGAACAGACCAGATCAATCCCAAGCTGCTCAACTGATTACAAGAGAGCCCTCAGAACTAAATTTACCTGACCTAAATAGTAACCTATCTAGGAGGGTGTTACAATTATGCCATGATTATTAATGTATAACACTGGTGCTGCAATTATTAATATTGATTTTGTTGGAATTTGCATATATCTCTTCTTTTTTTTACTAGCACAGACATTTTTAATTGTTTTTAGAAAGGAGACACCATGTCTTCTTTGAAACACAGGTGAACTAAAACACAACACATTTCTCATTACATTTAGAGATACAAAGCAACTGCAATTATAAACGAATTTTCTTTCCCTGTGTCTTCAAGTGTATCTAAACACTTGTTTTCTTTTCTTTTTCCAGATTCTTTATTTTATTCCAACATTATAACGACCCCAAACACACCTCCAAGACGACCACTGCCTTGCTAATGAAGCTGAGGGTAAAGGTGATGGACTGGCCAAGCATGTCTCCAGACCTAAACCCTATTGAGCATCTGTGGGGCATCCTCAAACTGAAGGTGGAGGAGCGCAAGGTCTCTAACATCCACCAGCTCTGTGATGTCGTCATGGAAGAGTGGAAGAGGACTACAGTGGCAACCTGTGAAGCTCTGGTGAACTCCATGCCCAAGAGGGTTAAGGCAGTGCTGGAAAATAATGGTAGCCACACAAAATTTTGACACTTTGGGCCCAGTTTGGACATTTTCACCTAGGTGTGTACTCACTTTTGTTGCCAGTGGTTTAGACATTAATGGCTGTGTGTTGAGTTATTTTGGGGGGACAGCAAATGTACACTGTTATACAAGCTGTACACACACTACTTTAAATTGTAGCAAAGTGCCATTTCTTAAGCCCCCGTTCACACTAGGCCGACCTGTCAGGCGACCTGGTCGCCTGACAGGTCGCCGTAGGTCACCTGCCATACAGAAGCTATGGACCTGTTCTAATAGGAGCAACACAAGTGGCTCCGACTTAGAAAAAGGGTCCGGAGCTTCTTTGTGGCGACCCGGAGCGACCTGCATAGACTTCAATGTTATGAAGTCCGTGCCGGCCGCTCCGAGGTCACGGTGCGAGCAGCGCGCCGCGACCTGTGTGGTCGCCCGGGGAAGTCGGATCGCCCCAGGGTGAACGGGGCCTCAGTGTTGTCACATGAAAAGATATCATAAAATATTTACAAAAATGTGAGGGGTGTACTCACTTTTGTGAGATACTGTATATGCGCTTTAGTTATGTATCTAGTGGTTTAAAGTGTCAGTGAAAATGCTGAAAATCAAAGCGACTAATTTAAAGCAGTAATTGTTTCATCTTTTGCTGTACAAAAAAGAAAGCGCTCTTTGATATTTCTAGCTCCCCTTTTATAGATGTTCACTGCAATAATTCATATGGAAGTAAATTCTAGATCGTTATCATGATATTTGCCTCTCTTTCTACATTCTAATGGTGTATACAAACCTGCAATACAGTACATGCTATATGGACCTCTTAAACAGTTATCCCCTGCTTAGGATGCCATTAGGTCTGTTTTTATCTATCAGCTCAGATGTAACTTGAAATGGATTTTGCTAATGGTTATGTAACTCAGAACTGATGCCATTAAATGATATGTATATATGTCATTTAGTGACATGTAATTTGAAATCATCATTCATTTATATATGACTCTAGATGTAGGGCACTCAGTGTGTAGTAACCACTGCATAAATGTACCCGATGAACGTAGAAAGGATCTAAATCTGAATTAATGTCACTGACACTTTTAATTTTGACACAGCAGTATTGTTACATGTGATGTGCATCATATGGGTAGATAATTGCTTTATCTATAATATGTGTACGTACCAGGATTCTGTCCGTTGTTATGTAAAATAACTAGTGGTATTTACTCTGCTCTTAAATTACTAAAAAAAAAAGCAAGGTTCCTACTTATAATGGAAATTGACTTTAAAGTGTTACTAAACTCACAACAGTAAAATCGGTATATGCAGTAAAACATGCTTGTTATACTCACTGTGGAAGAGGTTAATCCTCTGCATTGTGTAAAAAGGCTGTTTGATCCTGTCTTCTCTGACCCTCCCCTTCTTTTACTGCCCCCAATCCATCTGCTGATAGAACAGAGCCCTAAGGCCCCTTTCACACGGGCGGTTGTTGTGCCACTGGTAAAATCATATTTTGCTTTTTTGAAATTCCAACACTCCTGGCACAAAGATTATTCACATTTGTACATTGCAATTATGTGCGATTACTTGCGTTTAGCTGCGGTAGTAAATTCTTTCCTTTTGTATAGCAACTGTTTACTTATTATTTCTTTGTACTGCGATTAATTGCGTTTATATACAGATAGCTGTTGTACATTGCTCCTGGATGCTGTCAACTTTATTTTTCCTTAAATGCACAAAACCGTAGGTTATGAAAACGTTGCTAAACGCAGTGTGTGAACGGGGCCATAGGGATGCATTGTCTGCATTTAGCTGCAGTAAATAAGTTCCTTTTTCTGCAGCTTTAAAGCTGTAATCTAACCGTTTATGTGAAAGGGGCCTAAGGGGCACTCTGCATATTCTCAGTTTGGTGTATTGCTGGAGAGTTTTTTTTTTTTGGGAGGGTGCATTTGATCACCACAGGGCCAAACAGCACTGTCCAGACAGAAAGTCAATGGTCATGCAGCCTCATAGGACAGTCTAAGGAGAATGAAAACTCCTCCTACAAGCTTTAACGACTGCTCCGCCAGACACTGATAGAAGTCACAAGATTGCTTTATTGGATGGGCTCAGGTGTTTTGGTATCATAGTCCAAACCCACCTGAGCAATCCCGCAAGAAAGCCCTCGCTGCACACCACCAATCATAGGTAGTGAGGCACTTCCCGGCCTGCAGCTGCACATACATACGCTGAATATGATTGGTGAAGTGCAGTGACGGCTTCCTGGCATGATTACTAAGGTGGGTTGGGACTATGAACTGAACACGCCTGAGTCCATCCCTAATTCCTATATACTGCTGATGATATTTACTAAAATACTTGCCATTCCATGTACATTACTATTTCAAAGTCCAGGTGTATCCTTAAAGTGTATCTGTGGTCAACATTTAACATTTTATATTCATGTTCACATTGAATTTCAATTATTCCTATTAATTTGAACAATTTGAACAGTTTATAAACTTACTTTGGTAAGTTCCCCACACATTTACTTCCTTGAATTCTGTGACACATATTCACTACACCTTGTTTTTCAAATATTAATTTATTGAAGATTTGGGATCATTATATAGTCAAAAGAAGATAATCACATCATTAAACTAAGCCCAGTGTTACATATAATGTTACATTTCACTGTTACATACATCAAAATTTCTTCAATATAACCATATAACGAATTTATAATGCTCTTTATCTTTTACCACTTACATAGTTACATAGTTTGTGAGGTTGAAAAAAGACATCAGTCCATCCAGTTCAACCTATGATGTGTGTGTGTGTTTGCTGTTAATCGTACATTGTATACCCCTGTTTGTTGTGGTCTTTAAGGTGCCGATCTAATTATTTTTTGAAACTATTGATTCTCCCTGCTGATACGACTGCTTGTGGAAGAGAATTCCACATCCTTACTGCTCTGACAGTGAAGAACCCCTTACGTATTTTAAGGTTAAACCGTTTTTCCTCTAGTTTTAGTGAGTGGCCACGTGTCTTATTGTATTTCCTTTCTCTGAATAGTTTGTTCCTTATGCTAGGTATATAGTACAGTATTTGTACATTGATATCATATCCCCCCCTCAATCGTCTCTTCTCCAGAGAGAATAAGTTCAGTGCTTGTAGTCTTTCCTCATAGCTGATGTCCTCCATTCCCCTAATTATTTTTGTTGCCTTTCTCTGGACTCTCTCCAGTTCCAGCACATTCTTCCTGAGGACAGGGGCCCAGAACACCACTCTCCATCTATCCATCCTCTTCTTCATTTAAATGTATCGAAAAAAATATCTCACTCTGAGCTTTAATATCCCATTTTATATTTTTTCATTAAATCATGAATTGCCATTAGAACAGTCAAACCCCCACACACACAATAAAAAAAAAGGGGGGGGGGAGAAAGAGAAAAGGAATAAAAAGGGGGGGGGGAAGGTATATAGTGACCACAGGTGGAAGGCCCGGGTCTTCAGAACCTCTCTACTCAACCCTATCTATCTGTCAAAAGTATTTTTCCCGCCTCTGAAGCGACAAAGAGATTCCAAATATTCCATATTTTCTTATATTGATCTTGCTTATGTCGTGAAGATAACATCAAATCTTCCATCTTATTTATATTCTCTACTTTCCTCATCCAGTCTGATATTGTTGGCGCTTGCGTTTTCTTCCAATACATAGGGATGCATGCCTTTGCCGCATTTAGCAGATGTGGGACAATAGACCGCTCATATTTTCTGTCCGGTACATCGGAGATATGGAAAATGGAGAAGGCAGGATCGTCTCCAATTGTGTACTTTGTAAAGTTCTGGATTATAGATCCTACTGCTACCCAGTATCTTTTTATAATTGGGCAAGTCCAGAAAATATGGCATACTGTGCCTTCCTCATTCCCACATCTCCAGCACCGATCCGTTTCCTGTTGGAACCACCTATGTAGCCTCTCCGGCGTATTATACCACCTTGTTAATAACTTAAAGTTTGCCTCTTGAATATTGGTGCATCCTGATGTTTTAAACACAAACTTCAAGATCTTTTGGATCTGTTCCTGTGTAAAATCACATTCTAGATCTACCTTCCACTTCTCCACCCAAGGTAGCACTGGTTGATCTACGGGGGTTGTTAACAACCTTTACGCAATTGATAACGTATGTGGAAGAACCCCCGGTTCCTCACAATACTTCTCAAAATTAGTTAGAGGCCTCCCATAGTGTTCTGGGTTCTGTATTACACAGATGGAGCTGTAAGGCCTGCCAAAAAGAAAGCCCGTATGGTCCCTCTCTATCCATCAACCCAGTAATAGAGGGCAATTTCCCCTGCTCTATGAATGCTGAGGCTTGTATCTAACCCGATCCTCGTAGTGTGGTGAACTGCCGTGGATCCAATCCCGGGCCAAATTGTGGATTTCCCAATACCGGGAATAACGGAGATTTCCTTGTAGTCAATTTGTTTTGTAAGCCTTGCTAAATATCAATTCGCAAGGTATTGCCTATTATTGGGTGGGTCTTCAGTTCTTTTGGTAGTGCTTGATAGCACCACATAGCTCATTTCAACCCTGACAAGGATTGTGCCTGTTCTATTTGTATCCATAATTTTGTCTCTGAATGGTGCCACCAATCTAAAATTCTACCTAGATGTGTAGCTTGATAGTATCTGCGCATATCTGATAATGCCACTACACCTTGTTGATAGTCATTGCTGTGTCACACATTTCACAGAGCCTGCCTTCTGAACCACATGGGGTGCTGAGAGGAGGAGTTTCAGGAGGCGGAATCAGTAAAGGAATCACTGCTTGCAGGCAGCATAGTGAACAACAGAGAAGGATTCACAAAAAGGAACATGAGATATTTCTAAGCTAATATTGGCTTGCCTAATATAACTATTGTTTGTATTGCTATTACAATGCTGATGTCATAAAGTGCATGCTGTGACCAGAGAATTAGTTTGAAGTATCAGCGTGGCAACACTATTCCTCCTGATCATCCTTCTTGTCTGTTGTCACTCTCACTGCACATGCTCCACTTCTTCCCCTTAAGGAAGCTTCTCCTCTGGAAGCCACCCTTGGTGACGCTTTTCAACTGCTTGCAGCGCAACTTTAGTATAGTGATCAGGGTTGCCAACTTTCAGTAAATATGTAAGTTTGTAAAATCTGTAATTTTGGCATCTGTCTATAAAAGTCCATTACGGACATGCGTGTCCGTAACTGACATTCATGGGACAGATGCAAAAATGACTGATTTTACAAACTGTTTGTAAATTTACTTAAAGTTGGCAACCCTGATAGTGATTGACAACAGCACCTATGTGCAATTCTCCCTAGCTTTTGGGGCAGCTCTAGCATCTCCTCCTCTGGCTGTACAAGACTATAAAAGCACCAATCAGCTCCTACCAGCCTCTGCGAAAAGTAAGGAAATATCCTGCTGTGATGTACAGGACATGTCACACACTATATGTGTTCCCTACTATTGAACAGTGCGGTGCATAGGTATAGGAACAAAGTCACATTACTTCATATTTGGGCCAAGGAAAATATTGTGAACGCACAGCTATTCTTAAGTTGTAATCAAATGCAGCCTTTTTCAACCAGGGTGCCCAGGCACCCTTGGGTGCCTTGAGGTTTCTTCAGGGGTGCCTTGGCAAAATGCCTAAAAATGTATCAAAAATTGTTTAAAGCCAGCTGGTGGATGAAAAGCCACAGGCTTTCATTATTCACCATTACAACTTTCTAGACACTGGCATTTTAACAACCAATGACGTAATCATTTAATAAGAAGGATGTATTGGCACTTTTCCACTGCAAGTACCGGCTCGGCTCTACTCGGCCCTGCTTGGCCCGGTTTGGTTTTCCACTGCATGGTACCGCATGGTACGGTGTTGGAACGGTTTGGTACGGTTTGGTATGGTTTGCTTTTCCACTAAAGTAGTACTAAAGTTAAGTGGGTGGGATAACAACGATTCTCTGACCAATCAGTGGCTAGTAGTGACTGCATGCAAAGGATTGTGGGATATGGTACCGGTATAGTACCTCTTGGAACCACAATTCGAGGTGGTATAGTTTTAGAGAGCTGTACCGTTCGGTTCCATGCAGTGGAAAAGCGCCGCCATACCGTACCGTACCGAACTGTTCCAACACCGTACCATGCAGCGGAAAAACACAAAAGCGAGCTGAACCGCTTGGTTCCATGCAGTGGAAAAGCGCCATATGTTGCCTCCACAGCATCCTTGTTTGACCATCCTGTGCCCCTCTCCCTCAGTAACGGGGTGACATTAGCTGAATGATCGAGACAAATTGAGGGAAAAAAAAGAAACATTGGAATACTAGTCAGTAACAGTGTGCAAAAATGTATTTGCTTTGGAAGAAAAAATCACCTCTAACATTGGGTGTCCTACGTGTCCTAGGCTATTAGAATCTTTTTTTTACATTTTAGAATGGCTTGCCTTGAGACTGTCCATAATTTTAAAGGGTTCTTTGAGATTGTCTACAATTGTAAAGGGTGCCTTGAGATTGTCTACAATTGTAAAGGGTGCCTTGAGATTGTCTACAAATGTAAAGGGTGCCTTGAGATTGTCTACAATTGTAAAGGGTGCCTTGAGATTGTCTACAATTGTAAAGGGTGCCTTGAGATTGTCTACAATTGTAAAGGGTGCCTTGACTGAAAAAAGGTTGAGAAACCCTGATCTAATGGTTATATCCACAAAATTGTACTAATGGATTTACATTTAGTTTAAATACGAAGCACTGCAAGCAGGGTCAGGACTGCAGCACTTCACAGGCAATGCTAGCAGAAACACAGTATAAAACACCAGTTTCTCAATGCTTGAAATGTCAGAGCATATTAAAATGCATTTTAAAGTTTTCACATTCATATATGCTGCTTTCTTTCAGAAAGGTCCTGAACCATATTTCTTTCTTTGAATGCTAAAACACTGAAGTCTTCTAATTGGATAACAGACAATGAAGTTCTTATAACATTTAATAAAACCCCAGAACAGAAAAAAATTATGAAACTTTGACTTTCAACTTTGCCCATCATAGATCTTGAAAATAAGATGAATTGTGATTCATTGCCTGGAATTTGGCACACAAAGCTGGCAGAGACCAATACCAGAGATTGATGGTGTCATCCTGTTGGACCAAGGCATGTTAGATGTTAAAGGGATTACCATTGATGCCATCTTAAAGGAAAAACAATTTTAGAATCTTGTGACAGACACATATCCCAATGCCTTTCAGCATGATCTATTCCCATCTCACCGTGGCGTTGTGCCCAAACGGTGGCTCAGAAGCATCAAGAGTCAGTTTGTTTTCTGATGGTGTCACAGAAACATTGGTTTCATGTGACCGAATATAGAAATAAATATTTCTCTGCTTTTTAATGTATGAAGGATCCCCCAAAGTGACTGTAGCAGGTTTAGTTCAGCTTAATAAATGATGATATTTGATTATGATATTTTCTGTGCACTATATTACGAAGAATGAATTGAAAGCAAAAAAAAGTGTTTTCTAATAATTATACTCATAGAGGTGAACTCATATAAGACCTACCCTACCTAGATATAATCTAAAATATTTATAAATGGCCATTATTCATTTAACCACTTCTGGACCGGAAGGATTTGCCCCCTTGATGACCAGGCCATTTTTTGCGATTAGGCACTGCGTTACTTTAACGAACAATTGCACGGTTGTGCAACGTTGTACCTAAAAAGTTTGATGTCCTTTTTTCCCACAAATAGAGCTTTCTTTTGGTGGTATTTGATCACCTGTGCTATTTTTATTTTTTGTGCTATAAACAAAAAAATGAGCGACAATTCTGAAAAAAAAAAAAAAAAAACAATATTTTTCACGTTCTGCTATATAACATTCCCCCCCCCCCCCCCCAAAAAAATGTAAAAATCTAATTTTTTTAACATTTTAGGCCAATTTGTTTTCTGCTACATATTTTTGGTAAAAAAAAATCACAATAAGCGTATTTTGATTGGTTTGCGCAAAAGTTATCGCGTCTACTAATTACGGGAAAGATTTATGTCATTTTTATTGTTTTTTTTTTACTATTAATGGCGGCGATCTGCAATTTTTAGCGGGACTGCGACATTTCGGCAGACAGATCGGACCCCTAACTGACATTTTTGACACTTTTGAGGGGACCAGTGACATTACTACAGTAATCAGTGCCAAAAATATGCACTGTTACTGTAATAATGACACTGGCAGGGAAGGGGTTAACACAGTGGGTGATCATGGGGTTAAATGTAAGCCTAGAGGAGTGTTTCTATCTGTATGGTGGTTGGGCTTTTGAAATGATCACAGAGACCTGTGATCCTACATAGAAGGATTACAGGAGCTCTGTGATCATTCCAGAGAGAAGAACGGTCAGCTGTGTTTACAATAGCTGACCGTCCTTCTCTCTCAGCGGGGAGCGATTGCGGGTGGCCGGCGGCAATTGGAGCCAACGGCCCCGTGCATTTGAGGGGGTGGGAGCATGCGCTAGTCCCCTAGCTGCAGGCACGCGACCGACATACAGCTAGAGGAGGGGCTGCCTGCCGCAGTAAAACATCGCCGGCGGTCGTTAACAGATTAAAGTCCAGGCAACAATTGTTAACAATTAATAAAGCACATATTCTAACCAACTGAATAAACCAACAACAGGCCAACAATTACATGATTTTCCACAGAGCACCACAATGCACATTAGATTGTTTCCTTGTGTTACAATTCAGCATAGGTACTCTGGAAAGGTGTGCTGGGGTGCCATTCAGAATGTTCAGCGCACCAAAGCACATTACAGTCTGTTCTGGTAACATGTGTGTTATCGCAGTACATTGGTGTGAATGTGCCCTAACAGAAATATTGCACACATTGCATATTGCGCATTATTGTTCAATGTTGCACTCATAAGTGGTAAATATGTATTTACATTAATTGTACCTTCCCTACTTCATTATTTTTACATAGTATTGTTGGACTAAAAGCTCCAGTAGAGCTTAAAGTGGCGTTCCACCCTAATTTTATACTTACCTCCATCTTCTCGCTCCGGGGTCACCTGAAAAACAAATGGCTAATCGCATTTTTTTTTTTTTTTCTTTTACTTACCTCGTAGCGAAGAAAATATACTTACCTTACTTCCTTCTTCCTCCTTCCTCAGCCGCGGCCCGTCGTCACTTCCTGGCTCTGCAATGATTCCTGGGAGCTGAACGTCATAGCTCCCAGGAATCATTGCGCCTGCACCGGCCCCGACGTCAGTTCCGGGGCGCGCGTGTCATCCCCTTCTAAACAGCTTCTGGGCATGCCCAGAAGCTGTGGAGGGATGACGCGCGCGCCCGGAAGTGACGGCGGGGCCGGCGCAGGGCATCGTGGGACCGAAGAAGGCGGAAGAGGACTCCGAAGAGGATCGCGCTGGCTTCAAGCTGCCCACATCTGAGATGGCAGCACTGGACAAGACTTTTTCAAGGTAAGTATTTGTCCTAACAGGTAAGTGCAACCCGGGACAGATCAGAGGCTAGCCATTGTGGAATGCACTAGCCCTGACTGTCCCGGGGGTATTTAAAAAAAAAAAAATTCCAGGGTGGAACTCCGCTTTAAACAATATGTTAATCCAATCACTAAATTCTCGTATAAGCTTTAGTCATTTTTTAAATCTGCAGCAAAAATAGCTGGTGTTCTTGCCATTAAAGTCTTTATTCAGACATGCCCTGGTATAGGGGTAACAACTCTCGTCTCCTGTCTCCCAATAGTGTCTTGCCAGCTGTTACCTGGATTCCAAAGGAGGCAACCATTGGCCTTGCCAACACTAGTTAAGAAGGCATGGACCACTGTTTTTACCATCAGGAATCCTGCCCTAGCAAATCCCATGCAGCTATCACTGGAGTGCATGTAGAAAGGGTAGTCACTGCAAAAAGTAGATTGACAACGTTGAAATAAAATAAAGGATGAAAAAAGGTGAAACTTTATTTTTGCTTTTAGTAAACCTACATTTATTCAGCTTGTGTTTTCCTCTAAGAAATTAGGGAGTATGTCTAAAAACCTAAACTAAATTATGTACCCCTTAAATTTCTGTGCATTTTTGCTCATGTCCCATTGAAACTGCAAAATAAAATAATATATACTCTTCAAAATTGGTAATGTTTGAGGGGTGTAAATGATGATGGGGGCTTTTAAATGTTTCTTGCTGAGTTAGCCAGTGGTAATTTTTCAATATAGTTTTAGTCATAGTCTTTTGACTAAAATGCCATTTTAGTTTTAGTTGCATTTTAGTAATTTGAATGCTTTTAGTTTTAGTCATATTTTAAATATCTAAAATCTCTGTTACATTTTAGTCGATTAATACCTCCATTACATTTTAGTTAACTCAAATCTAATGGGTTTAGTTAAATTTGAATGCATTATTTAAGCATTTCTCTAGAATTTCCAAACTCATTATACAATGTGGAAAACAATTACTTGATCCCCTGCAGATTTTGTACATTTGCTCACCAACAAAAAAATGAAGGGTCTATAATTTTTTATCATAGCTGTATTTTAAATGATAGAGACAGAATAGCAACCAAAAATCCAGAAAAGACACATGATACAAATTTTATAAATTGAGTTGCAGTTCAGTGAGTAAAATAAGTTTTTGATCCCTAAGCAAAACATGGGAGAAAATGGAAGTATAGTTGTTAGGCGTGGGTAGGATAGGCTTCTCAGAAGAGGAGGGTTTTCAGGGATCGTCTAAAAGCTAATACAGTAGGAGATAAAGGGACAGATTGGGGTAGGGAGTTCCATAGGATTAGAGAGGCTCTGGAAAAGTCCTGGAGGCGAGCATGGGAGGAGGTGACGAGGGAGCTAGAGAGCAGAAGGTTTTGAGAGGAACAAAGAGGAGAGCGATTATGTTGGTATTTTGAAACTAGGCTGGTGATGTAGCTGGAGGCTAAACTGTGGATTGCTTTGTAAGATGTTGTTAGTATTTTGAATTTAATTAGTTGGGTGAGCGGAAGCCAGTGGAGGGCTTGACAGAGAGGAGCAGCGGACACTGAGCGATTGGTAAGGTGGATGAGTCTGGCGGCAGCATTCATGATGGATTGAAGGGGGGATAGCCTGTGTAGAGGTATGCCAATGAGAAGGGAATTGCAGTAGTCGAGGCTCAAGATGACCAGGGAGTGAACTAAGAGCTTTGTTGTGTCGTTGGTTAGAAAAGGGCGTATTTTGGAGATGTTGCAGAGGTTGAGGCGGCAAGATTTGGACAGCGATTGGATGTGGGGCTTGAAGGAGAGTTCAGAGTCCAGGACAACACCTAGGACCTTGGCATGCCGGGAAGGGCTGATAGTTGTGCCATCAATATTGACAGAGAGAATGGGGGAAGGGGCACTTGGTGGAGGAAAAAAAAACATGACTTAGTACTTGGTGGAGAAACCCTTGTTGGCATGCACAGAGGTAAGACGTTTCTTGTAGTTGGTTACCAGATTTACACACAACTCAGGAGGGATTTTGGTCCACTCTTCTTTACAGATCTTGGCTGTCTATGTAGTGGGGATGGGGATGTAAAAAGGAGTGAGGGAGTACATTGGGCAGAAAACTGGTCTACAAAGTGCTAAGCACTTCTACCTTGCTGGGGGAGGAAACACTCAGTTCGTGGTTTGTATGGCATTGTTCCAGAACTCCCTGGCAGCAGGGAGCCTGCGTCTCTCAGCCATTACAACTTCTCATGGGGCTGGGGCTTTAACAGACAGGTGGGTCTTAGAGAAAAGCGGAAGTTCAGGTAGATAAACATCCCTCCTTCATTTTCATTCCATTTTTGTTCGTTGACGAAAATATGGAATTGATTTTCGTCATAGTTTTCGTCAATTGACCTTATTCGAATTTTATTTTCCTTTAGTTTTTGTCACTGACGAAACATGCAGCTGACGAAAATTATGACAAAAATATTTTCATCTGCGAAATTAACACTGCACAGCTCTATCATGTGTCAAGCTACTCAGTGAGCATCCTAAATAACATCATGTTCACGTTGTGTAAGTACCGGTACGTAAATCTCTTTTGTTGCAGCTGAGGTCCTGTTTGCTTGGTGAGCACCTTATCTGGCAGTCTACCTACCAATATTTCAACTGACTAAATGAAAGATTAGAATCTCTTTGAATCATACCTTCTCTGAATCATCTTATCAATAAAAAAGGCCATCTGAACAGTTCAGACTAAAGCCTTGTACACACGCAACGATTGTTGGCCGGGAATTTTCAGCCAACGTCCGATCGGACGATTTTCGGCTTGTTAGTATGATGCTTCCGACAACCGACTCCGACTTTTCGGCCGAAAAAAATCTGGTGTGCAGGCTATAAAATTTTTGTTGGCCATCAACACAACGGCCGATTTTCCGTCAGTCAGTACAGATTTCGGCAGACAAAAATCTGATGAGCAAGACTGGGCATGCTCAGAGAAGAAAAAACACACGGAAAGTAAACCAGCACATGACATCACTTCTGAAGTAGATTTTTGTTGGCCGAGAAAATTTGTGTGCAGTCTAGGCACATTCCAACCAACAAAACACCACTCTGGACAAAAGTTGGACGATCGGTTGGCCGATAATCGTTGCGTGTGTACGAGGCACAGCACCTTCTCTACAGCAACTTTTCTTCCAAGTTGTAGCTATAACCTAAGAAAAAAGCTTGCCTTCCTGTATGAGAAAAAAATACTTCGAAGTGATGTTGCCCCAATGTGGTGATCCGTTTCATGCTGCCTGATGGATATTACAGTCATGGCAGTACTCTGTTACTTTGATCTTTTAAGTCTATAGAAAGGGGATTTATTATGTCCTATGTGAGGAACTAACACCATTACTAATATAAGACCTTAGCATCACCATTCAATAGACTTCTGTTGCACCATCCATTAAATGTTCTATACCCTGTACAAAAGTCTTCGAACACAGGGAAATGTCTAGCTTGAGCCAGATGAGTCAGAGGCTGTCTTCTCACTCATGTCATTTGCCATGCTCATTGCTTGTCCTTCTCCTACTATTGTTTCCCATTGCTTTCTATACAGAGTGAAATGTGAATGGATCAGTGATAGCTCCCCCTCACACTGTGGACATTTAAACAGCACAAGAAAGAATCCTGTCAATTAGGTTGGTAGAAGTCAAAGCTTTAGCATGCCTGGCTGAATGGGATGAAACACACAGAAAGGAGGGTTAATGTTTGAGACCAGTCAGAGGAGGTGACAGTAATTGTATGAATTAAACTTTACATCCACGTGCACGTACAATGGAAACAGATGTGCGGACCCAGTGATTTTGCTGTTAATAGTTTGTGTAATCTTAAGAATTTTTATTCATTGCTCTGGAAAACAGCAGTATACCAGCTGCAGACTTTCACTAATGTTCCTTGAAAACAGTCCATGAACAGTTTTGTGCAGTAACATTTAAAAATATACATGTAATATTGTTTTCAGTAGAAGAGTGGCAGCATAAATTAGCAATATAATCAAAACTGTGCGTTAGTTTTCAAATCGCTTGCCTCTAGTTGTCATGTATTTCTTCATTGCTTTATAGATTAGGTTTTGACAAGTATTAGACTGCCTATGGTGCACTATGACAGCGGGAGAGATCTTAGGACACCTCAGTTATGTCTATTAGCTGGCTTGGAAATTTCTCTGAATCTAATAGACAAATGTTTGTCTATGCAAAAGTACCTTACAGAAGCGCTGCATTTTAAAGGAACACTCCAATGTCACTAACAAATATTATATTTAATTGCAATCGAACCATTTTTTATTTAAAATTAATGTAAAGCTTTAAAATGTTTTCAATTAAAATAATAAGCATGTTATACTTACCTACTCTGTGCAATGATTTTTCACAGCAATGGTTTTTCTTGGGTCTGAGCCTGGCTGTTTGCGTCTATTCTGCATTTATTCAGTTTGCGTCCATTTGCGTCTATTCTGTTTGCGTTTGTTTAGACTGACTGACATCAGCAGGAGTCAATGATCCCGGTGTTCTCAGCCAATCCCGTGAGAGCGGAGAGAGGGGAGAAGAGCTGCTGCAGACGTGCATAACGCTGGATCAAGATTGGGCTCGGGTAAGTATTTGGGGTGGGGGTTGCGGGGGAGCTACTATTAAAATATTTTTTTTCTTAATGCAGATAATGCAACCACTTTAATGTAATGTCCCTTTCAGTCTGCAACCACTGTGATTTACTGCTTCCTTGAATTATGATATCTTGACTTGTGTGGGTTTCCCCTGGGTACCCCGGTTTCCTTTCACACTCCAAAGACTTGCTGGTAGGTTGATGGGCCCAAATTGACCCTGGTATGTGTATGTATAAATGTTAGTTAGGGACCTTAGATTGTAATGATAAATACATACATAAATAAAACTTGAGGCTTTCTGTACAAAAATGTACAACCAAACATATTCCACTTTGCTTACTTTTCATTCATAATCTTCTATAACAGCCTTTCTTAACCCTTTTTACCCCAGAGAAACCCCCTGTAATCACCATTACAGTGGTGGCCAGTGGGAAGAATGTCCCCATTACAGTGGTGGTCAGTGGGAAGAATGCCCCTTTACAGTGGTGGTCAGTGGGAAGAATGCCCCCATGACAGTGGTGGTCAGTGGGAAGAATTCCCCCATTACAGTGGTGGTCAGTGGGAAGAATGCCCTCATTACAATGGTGGTCAGTGGGAAGAATGCCCACATTACAGTGGTGGACAGTGGGAAGAATGCCCACATTACAGTGGTGGTCAGTGGGAAGAATGCCCCCATTACAGTGGTGGTCAGTGGGAAGAATGCCCCCATTACAGTGGTGGTCAGTGGGAAGAATTCCCCCATTACAGTGGTGGTCAGTGGGAAGAATGCCCTCATTACAATGGTGGTCAGTGGGAAGAATGCCCACATTACAGTGGTGGACAGTGGGAAGAATGCCCCCATGACAGTGGTGGTCAGTGGGAAGAATGCCCCCATTACAGTGGTGGTCAGTGGGAAGAATGCCCACATTACAGTGGTGGTCAGTGGGAAGAATGCCCACATTACAGTGATGGACAGTGGGAAGAATGCCCACATTACAGTGGTGGTCAGTAGGAAGAATGTCCACATTACAGTGGTGGTCAGTGGGAAGAATGTCCACATTACAGTGGTGGTCAGTGGGAAGAATGTCCACATTACAGTGGTGGTCAGTGGGAAGAATGCCCACGTTACAGTGATAGTCAGTGGGAAGAATGCCCCTTTTACAGTGGTAGTCAGTGGGAAGAATCCCCTCCACTTGGACTGGTGATCAGTTAGAATAATGTCTCCTTACATTAGTAGTCAGTGGAAAGGATGCCCCATTATTGTGGTGGTCAGAATGTCACCCTTACCTTACAGACAGCCTAAAGGTTTGTTGGTGTCATGCTGCTGGCTCTACCAAGTGGCATTGGACAGAGAAATACGCAGGAACCATCAGATGGGAGTTTGAGCAATCACAGCTCAAGAAGCCCCTAGCAACCCCAAAAGGTACCCTTGTTGAGAAAAACAACAAATAAGGTTTTGCTCTAGAGAATTAAATTTTTTCACTATTGACCCATAAGAATAATAGTTGGTTATTTAGAAGTATGTCTATCGTATAACATGTTCGTTATTTAAATAAAAAAAAAATCGAGATTTTACAATCACCTTAAGATTCATCTGTATTACGGTAGTTACTAGCAAAGCAGAATTCTCTGACAATTTTAGCCAATTTATTACCTATAGATATTGCATGCATTTTGAGCCCTATCAGAATAGGTGGAACTAGATACAAATAAACACAAATTTTCGAGGGAATAAAGAGCACTTTTTTAACGTGGACCTTGCATTTAAATAGGAGGTCCGATTATTTAGTGAGGGCCTCTTTTTAAAGTTCTGCTCCAAACCAGTGGGAGAAAAAAGTTAAGGAATATACAGGCAAGGGTGAGATCCTGGGGAATGCTGAGAAGCCCAAATCTTGTGAGGGGGGCCATAAATAAAATAACAGAGGACCTTGCTTGGAATACAGGGTAAGCTTTAAAATGGCATCATTGTTTTTTTCTGTGTATTTCAACCTTTTTTGGTTAGTCTGTATTTTTCACCATTTAGCAACCAGCTCAGTTCACTAAACAAAACCAGCTCTTTCAGCAATGGCAGACTGCTGAATGAGAACTAAAATATGGTGACATGTATAAAAAAAAAAAATAATAATATGGGAAATAAAATGTTGTTAATCTTATTTAATGGAGATTAAAATGTATCATGCACAGGTCTGACTTATTGAATTTTGATGGTTTCAGTTCAAAATTAGCACTGTTTTTGTAATTGGCTAAGGCTGCATGCCTTGTAGCTATAGTATTGTGCTGTACTCCACATCTACTTTGAGGGAAGACATATCCATAACAAGTTTAAATCTGGCCAAATATGGCTTGATGGGTGTTCAGAATTCACCACTACAAACACTGATATCGATAATGGGGCTCTCCTAACAAGCAAGTGATAGTGCCCATGTATTTGCACAGAAATTTTTAGATATGTCCAAGTGGGTGACAACATAGTTTTGGTAACTATCCGACAATGGCTGCTCGCTGTGGACTATACTTACCCTATGGAAGACTTGTCATACTCTCTGCGTAATCTTTCCTCCAAATCCAATGCTATCTGGGCTTGTTAGTTGGCATTTACACACACCCAAGAATACTCTTCATTGCTGTCCCGATCTGCTGGTAACCCTTCTACCTCCTAAGAGGGGAAAGTCCCACAGGTGGTTGTATTGTAATGCATTGTACTTCCTCGCCTACTTACCTTGGTATTAACCAGAGATGTATAGTAACTAAGTAGAACTACTTCACTACTGTACTTAAGTACCGAAAGGCGGTATCTGTACTTTCCTAGAGTAGAATTTTTTTCTCCTACTTCCACTTTTACTTCACTACATTTTTTCGATGATTTTAATACTTCTACTCCGATATTTTTTTTGTGCTGCATAGTTATTCGTTACTATTATAATAATTACCACTGCCAGAACAGTAGATGGCAGGTTTCATGAAGCTCAAAACATGTGTATTATCAGCGCATATGAAAATAAATGCTACTGTATGTATAAATAAAAGCTGCATTTGAAATAATAAAAAACAATATTATGTTCAAACTTTTGACTTCTTTCTTTAATAACTACATAACACAGTACCAGTGTTAATTTCGTCGACTAAAACCGACTAAAACGTTTTCGTCGACTAACACAATTCAGATGACTAAAATACAACTAAAACTAAAATGGCATTTTAGTCTTAAGACTAAAATACGACTAAAACTAAAATGGCATTTTAGTCAAAAGACTATAACTAAAACTAAATCGAAATTTGCTGCCAAAAATTAACACTGGCGCATGCTCAAACCATAAATAATAACATATTAGATTTTTCATTCCAGGACCAGCAGTAGTATATAATGAGTTTGGAAATTGTAGAGAAATGCTTAAATAATGCATTACAAATTACAATTGAACTACACCCATTTGATTATAGATGACTAAAATGAGTTTTAGTCGACTAAAATGTAGGGCGTTTTAGTCGACTAAAATATACAGGAGTTTTAGTCGACTAAATACGACTAAAACTAAAACACTTGCAGAAGACTAAAATAGGACTAAAACTAAAATGCCATTTTAGTCCTAAGACTAAAACTAAAACTAAATTGAAATTTGCTGCCAAAATTAACACTGCACAGTACTTGTACTTTTACTTTCAGTACTTGAGTAGCAATTTTTTTTTCAAAACTACTGGTACTTTTACTTTCAGTACTTGAGTAGCAAAATTTTTAAAAAAACTACTTGCAATACTTAAGTACAAAAAATGTTGAATACTTTAGTACTTCTACTTAAGTCACTTTTTGATCGAGCACTTCCACTTCTACTCAAGTCACTTTTTGATCGAGCACTTGTACTTTTACTTAAGTATGGGTTTCGAGTACTTTATACAACTCTGGTATTAACCAGCCAGCCTTTCCAACCCCCCTCCCCCACTACCTTCTTTCGTTTTTTCTTTCTTTTTTATTTTCTTTATCAACCCCCCCTCTTGTTTATTCTTTTTTTCTAATTATTGCTGAGTTGACCTAGAAAGGTTGTTCTTCTATACTTGCTGATTGTTACGGGCTACTTATGTGATGTAATCATACTGGTTGGTTATCTTTTGCTATTTCCATTGGTGTTTTTCGTGGCTCGACTGCTTCCTTGCAATTTGCTCTGTTGTGTTTTTTAAAAAATTCTCAATAAAAATGTATTAAACAAAAAAAAACCTAGTTTTGGTAGAATCAGTGATGACCGTGAGGATGGACAGATCTATTTCCAGTTTAAATTGTTGGGAAATCCTCCAATCTCTGGTAACCTTTGGAGTGGTCATATTATTGAAAGACTTCACCAGCAGCATTCATAAAATAAATTGGCTTATTTGCTGAGCTAGGTTAAACAGCAGTGGGTACATTATAGAGCAAATTGTGTCATGATGACAATTTGTCAAATGTGGAGAGAATGTCAATAACAGTGCACAAACCTTTGCTCCCATACTCACCAGTCCTGCTGGCCTAAAGAATAAATGAAACTCTTTGGAACATACAATTTGTACACCCCACAGAGAGGCACTGCTGGCTCCCCAGGCAAAGGATTCTTACAGGCAGCCATCAGTAAATGCTTACACAAAAATAGGTTGCTGGACAAAAAAAACATCAGTGTGCCCTATACATTATTAACCACTTCTGGACCGGAAGGTTTTACCCCCTTAATGACCAGGCCATTGCTTGTGATTCGGCACTGCGTTTAACTGAAAATAAGCGTGGTTGTGCGACGTTGAATCCAAATAAAATCAATGTCCTTTTTTTCCTACAAATAGAGCTTCCTTTTGGTGGTATTTGATTACCTGTGTGATTTTTATTTTTTGCGCCACAAACAAAAAAAGAGCTTAAATTCTGAAAAAAGAAAATATATATATATTTTTCACTTTCTGCTATATAACATTCCCAATAAAAAAAATTATAAAAATCAATTTTTTTCATCATTTTAGGCCAATTATGTATTCTGCTACATATTTTTGGTAAACAAAAATCCCAATAAGTGTACTTTGATTGGTTTGCGCAAAAGTTATCACGTCTACAAACTAAGGAAAAGATTTATGTAATTTTTATTTACTTATTTATTTATTTTTTTACTAGTAATGGCAGCGATCAGTGATTTTTAGCGGTACTGTGACATTACGGCGGACAGATTGGACCCCTAACTGACATCTTTGACACTTTTGGGGGGACCAGTGGCATTACTACAGTAATCAGTGCTAAAATTATGCACTGTTACTGTACTAATGACACTGGCAGGGAAGGGGTTAACACCACGGACGATCAAAGGGTTAAATGTATGCCTAGGGGGTGTTTTCTAACTGTGGGGGGGTGGGCTTGTGGAATCAACACAGGGACCTGTGTTCCTAAATAGGAGGAACACAGGAGCCCTGTGTTGATTGCTGACAGAACAACGGTCTGCTGTGTTTACAACAGCAGACCGCCGTTCTGTCTCCTCGGGGAGCGATCACGGGTGCCCAGCGGCAATCGCGGCCACCAGCCCCACAGATCAGCTGCCCCGCTGGTGAATAGGGTACGTCGTTTCGCAGGAACCTGCCAACCTGCCGCCGTATATCTGGGTCGGCTGGTCAGCAAGTGGTTAATAGCAGCAACTAACCTAAAAGTGTTACGGTACAGATGAACAGGGATAGGTAAGTCCTACGGTTAAGGAAACCTGCATCCTCACTTTTTATTTTAAAGTGTCTTTAAACCCAAAAACAAAAATCTAATATATTGCAACGTACCAGTCTATATATGAGGTGGGTGCACCTCAGGCATTTTTACCTTTTGATGGGAGCAGTGGACGTGTGCTGTGTACCAGCTACTGGTGGAGGGACATTTAAAGCCGGTTCACACTGGTATGACTTGTCAGGCGACTTGGTCAGCCTGACAAGTCGTGCACCGTCGCGGTCCATTGTGTGGTACAGGAACGGTTCTAATAGGAGCGACACAAGTCTCTCCGACATAGAAAAAGGGTCCTGTACTACTTCGGGGCAACCTGGAGCGACTTGCATAGACATTCATCTTATGAAGCCCGTGCAAGTCGCACCGAAGTTGCGGTGCATGCGACTTCACAGGTCTCCCCCGAAGTCGTGCCCCTTCAGTGTGAACTGGCACTTATTGTTATCACTATAGTTGGAGGATTTGCCAATGTGATTTGTATCCATTTTTTACCGTGTGATATCTGATGACCCCCTGACCATTTGAGTACACAGTCCTTACCAGTTACCAAGGGAACAAATTGCCCGATAGGGCTCCTTTTCCAGCTAGATTGGGTTCAGATGTTTGGGTGATTGGAGAGGAGTGCCCCGATGTCCAAAAAAAAGAAGGTCTCACTTGATGAATTTTATAGTGATTTATTGGAGATAAATGTAAACGGGTAGAGCCAACGTGCTTCAGGGCTAGTATATAGAGAAAAAGATACAAAGTAAAAATCCATAGCTAGGCCATAAAGTGCAAAAAGAAAAACATCTGTGTAGTTAAATATAATTTCAAGATAAATTAGAATCCACAGTTAGTCTTTAACGTCATAATGCAAATGGTATATAGAATGGAAGCATATTCACATTCAATTTTGAATGATACAAGATGAAAAGCAGTGAGGAAAACACAAACAAACAAACAAACAAACAAACAAACAAAAAAACACTATATATATACATGTTGAAAGACAGATAAGTCATCAGTAATAAATTATAAAAAACATGTATGTGTATTCTATAAAATAAGACCTGTCCAAACCAGATGGGCATGGCAATGTAAATAAAGAATAATGTACATTATTAAATCCTTAAATGAAATTAAATTAAATCCTTAGTGGCATGCAGTATGAATATGATGGATGTTAGAAAAATGTCCAACCTATTCCTTATCATCAAGTTATCTAGACATGGAGCATACCTAATACAACAATAGGTAGAATTATATCATGTGAATAAATGAATTCCACATATAGGTAAATTTATAATGGATGAGCAGTCCATGAATTATAGAAATACTGGTAAGTGGTCTGCCCAACACCGTGACTGAAGAGTTAACCTTTATCCACCTCATGAGAATCTCCACTTTTGAATGCTCACCAGATAGTCCCAGGCCACTGAGACCTATATCGCCTTTCCAGATCACTGGATATCAGTTCTTTTATGGTAACGTTCTCCCTCTCCAACCACCAGATCACTGGATATCAGATATTTTATGGTAACGTTCTCCCTCTCCAACCACCAGATCACTGGATATCAGATATTTTATGGTAACGTTCTCCCTCTCCAATCACCAGATCACTGGATATCAGATCTTTTATGGTAACGTTCTCCCTCTCCAATCACCAGATCACTGGATATCAGATCTTTAAGGGTAACGTTCTCCCTCTCCAACCACCAGATCACTAGATATCAGATCTTTAAGGGTAACGTTCTCCCTCTCCAACCACCAGATCACTGGATATCAGATATTTTATGGTAACGTTCTCCCTCTCCAATCACCAGATCACTGGATATCAGATCTTTTATGGTAACGTTCTCCCTCTCCAATCACCAGATCACTGGATATCAGATCTTTAAGGGTAACGTTCTCCCTCTCCAACCACCAGATCACTAGATATCAGATCTTTAAGGGTAACGTTCTCCCTCTCCAACCACCAGATCACTGGATATCAGATCTTTAAGGGTAACGTTCTCCCTCTCCAACCACCAGATCACTAGATATCAGATCTTTAAGGGTAACGTTCTCCCTCTCCAATCACCAGATCACTGGATATCAGATATTTTATGGTAACGTTCTCCCTCTCCAACCACCAGATCACTGGATATCAGATCTTTAAGGGTAACGTTCTCCCTCTCCAACCCCCAGATCACTGGATATCAGATATTTTATGGTAACGTTCTCCCTCTCCAATCACCAGATCACTGGATATCAGATCTTTAAGGGTAACGTTCTCCCTCTCCAACCACCAGATCACTAGATATCAGATCTTTAAGGGTAACGTTCTCCCTCTCCAACCACCAGATCACTAGATATCAGATCTTTAAGGGTAACGTTCTCCCTCTCCATTCACCAGATCACTGGATATCAGATCTTTAAGGGTAACGTTCTCCCTCTCCAACCACCAGATCACTGGATATCAGATATTTTATGGTAACGTTCTCCCTCTCCAATCACCAGATCACTGGATATCAGATCTTTAAGGGTAACGTTCTCCCTCTCCAATCACCAGATCACTGGATATCAGATCTTTTAGGGTAACCTTCTCCCTCTCCAACCACCAGATCACTGGATATCAGATATTTTATGGTAACGTTCTCCCTCTCCAACCACCAGATCACTGGATATCAGATATTTTATGGTAACGTTCTCCCTCTCCAATCACCAGATCACTGGATATCAGATATTTTATGGTAACGTTCTCCCTCTCCAACCACCAGATCACTGGATATCAGATCTTTTAGGGTAACGTTCTCCCTCTCCAATCACCAGATCACTGGATATCAGATCTTTAAGGGTAACGTTCTCCCTCTCCAACCACCAGATCACTGGATATCAGATCTTTTAGGGTAACGTTCTCCCTCTCCAATCACCAGATCACTGGATATCAGATATTTTATGGTAACGTTCTCCCTCTCCAACCACCAGATCACTGGATATCAGATCTTTTAGGGTAACGTTCTCCCTCTCCAACCACCAAAATAATCGTGCAACTCCATTTTATTGCAAGAGCCAATAAAACCATCTAAGGCACAGGTGTCAAACACAAGGCCCGCGGGCCGAATGCGGCCCCCCAGGCCATTTCATGTGGCCCTTGCACCTCTCATGCAGCCCTTCTCTGGTTTTCCTCCAGACCCTGCACTTCTTCCCAGATCCATCCTCTGGTAAGGGGGTGCATTGTGATGTAAGGGTGTAAGGGGGCGTGGGGTGCTCTGGACATCTAATCTTATAGATATAACAGGCCCTTTGAGGGAAACCATAATGCTGATGCGGCCCACGATGGAAGTGGAGTTTGACACCCCTGATCTAAGGTGTTATGCTCACACAAAGAAGTGCCCAGACTGGCACAGGTAAGAAAATGCATCCCCTCCATCAAACAGCTGACTCTCTCACCCTTCGCCCCAGCACTCCGAGGTCACGGCCGGCGTGCGTTCCATGGTAGTGCAGGAAGTGACGTCACTGATTAACCGGAAGCTTTGATAATGTACAGACCACAATGCATTTCGCTGAATAGCGTCATCAAGAAGTCTATTCACTGAATAACGTCATCAAGTTTTGGCCACATAAAAAATGGCCACAGCTAATTGTGCAGTTTGTATGTGGCCATAGCAAAGAACATAACTGCATCAAGAGGCGGCTTTTCTGAACACAACAAACTATCTGCCTGTGTGAATGTAGCTTTAGGCCCCTTTAACTCTTGTGCGACTTGTCCTGCGACTTGGGACTGCAAAGTCGGATGCCAAGTCATACCCCATGATTTCCAATGAGTACCGTTCATATCTGTACGAATTCAAGTTGCAGCGACTTCAAAGTAGTCCCTGCACTACTTTGGCCCGACTTTGATGCAACTTGAGGTCCATAGACCTCAAGATTACACATGAAAGAAGAAAATGTTTGCACACCACCACGGAAACCAATGAAGAAAAGTTCCTTTATTCACATACGTGGTACAAGGTACAGCAGGGTAGGACAGTAGACGCGTTTCATACGACTGCTATGTGCTTGTTCACTACCAGGTACCACTTATGTGAATAAAGGAACTTTTTTTCATTGGATTCCGTGGTGGTGTGCAAACATTTTCTTCTTTCATGCTTCTCCTGGTGGCGAGCCGAGGTTCAGCACCCACCTTGAATCGTGGACTTTGACTAGCCTGAGCGGTTTTATCTCTCTTCATATTTCTCAAGATTACACAGACATTGCTTCAAGTCGCATCAAAGTTGCATCAAAGTCGTGTCAAAGTCGTTCGTCTTTCAGATTGTACAAGTGTGAAAGGGGCCTTACTAGATGCCATAGTTTACTGGACAGCAGCACTTTTTTCTTTTTTTTTTTTTGTTAACACCACTCTATAGGCTTGTGTGTGTGTTTTATTAAAACCACAATAAAGGTCCTTATTTTCCAGAAGGAGACTTTTTTTAGCTGAGTCCAATGAGACATAAAAGATACAACCCCAATATGTCAGACCTACCTATGGAACGGATCCCTCAAGCGGTGCGCTGTTACTGCTGACATTGATTCAATTTTCACCCGGACTTCGGACGTTTAAATGGCTGAGCTGCAAAGACGTCACTCTCACGCATGTGCAAGAGAGTCACGGCCACCACACAGAGCTCTAAAGCCCCGTACACACGTACCGATTGTCGGCCGTAAATATTTGGCCGCCGAACGATCGGCCGATTGTCGGCTTGTTAGTATGATGCTTCCGACAACCGACAGCGACTTTTCGGCCGAACAGAATCGGGTGTGCAGGCTATAAAATTTTTGTTGGCCATCACCAGAACAGCCGATTGTTCGCCAGTCAGTACAGAATTCGGCCGACAAACAGCAGATTAGCAAGACTGGGCATGCTCAGAAAAGAAAAAACACACGGAAAGTTAACCATCACATGACATCACTTCTGCAGTCGGCTGTTGTTGGCCGACAAAATTCGAGTGCAGTCTTTTGCACTTTTCAGCTGACAGGACAGCACCGGACAAAAGACGGCCGATCGTTCGGCCGACATTCAGTACGTGTGTATGGGGCTTTAGGGACGGCATACTCAGGACTTAAAGAGGAAGTAAATCTTTCTCTGTAACTTGTACCTATAGATAAGCCTATGATAAGGCTTACCTATGGGTACTGTAACTATCTCCTAAACTCCGTTATTTCCATTTAGGAGATATTTACTTTGCAGGCAGCCAGTGTCATCACTGGCGCATGCGCTCTGAAGGAACGGCCGCCTGTGCCATTCCTTCAGAGCCCTGTGCCGTGAATGGCGGCTCCTGCGTGCATGCGTGGGAGTGACTTAATCGCGGCTCCGGCCAATCAGATGGCCAGAGGACGCAAACCCAGAAGCAAGACGGCAGAACATGATGGCCATGTCAACGGTGAGCGTGCAGCGCTGCGGGGGGGGGGGGGCTTCATTCTAAAGTATTTCATAATGAGCTAGTATGCAATGTATACTAGCTCATTATGCCTTTGTCTTTCAGGTTTTTATTTATTTATTTATTTTGTCTGAGGTTTATAACCTCTTTAACAAGCCATTCACACCTGACCGTATCGTTTTTAAGCGTTTTTTCAGGTGTTTTTTTAGGCATTTTTATGTGTTTTTTGCAGGTGTTTGGAGGCAGGCATTGACATCTGATCAAAAACGCTTGTAATCAGCCAAAAAAGAAGCTCATGTACTTTTTTGAGCTTCAGGCGTTTTGCTTCAGGCGACAAAATGCTTGTATGTGAACAGGGGCCATTAAAATGAATGGGCTTTTTCTTGTAGCACCAGTGACATCACCGCCTGCTGTTCACTGGAATATCTCCTGAATATCTCCTAAATGGAGAGATATTAATTTTACCTACAGGTAAGCTTTATTAAAAGCTTACCTGTAGGTAAAAGTTGCAAAGCGGACTTTACTACCGCTTTTATTATACATGATATCATAATATTCCAAGGCAGGATTGTACAAGAAACACAAGCCAATGATTGTGTTTTCAGAAACAATCCATAGAAACTGTTTAAGGCACCAAATGTTGTATGTCTACAGGGTCCAGTGATGAAAATCTGGCAAAGGAATTTTGCAATAATCAGGAACAGTATCTGTTATTGCATCAACAATTAGGAGATAGATGATTCAAATTTTGTTCTGACACAAATCTTCTACTGTAATGAAAATGTTTTGTATGATCTTTGACCAACAAAATGTGTTTATTAGGAAAACCAATTGATTTTGGATTAGAAAGCAGCCATTACAATAAATGACAGTTGCTGTTTTTTCATGTCTGATGAGAAGTCTCCTTGTTTTGGCAAATAAGTGAGCCACTGTTAAACTGAAAGAAATCTTCTGATTCTTATATCAGTAACAAGTGAGAAAAAATCTCATCAATATTCAATAAGGATCTAAGATCTGTCCAGCCTTTTCTCATATTATAAGCAGCCTTAAGACTTTATGTCTGATCTATTTTTTTTTTTTTTTTTTATGTGAAAAAGGGCTGTTCGGTTTTGTAGAAAAGCTCACAATTGTGAAAATCATACTTGGTTGCAAAAATGTTTGCCCTGGTATTAGAAAGCAGTTGCAGGGCTAGCTGGCTGATTATTCTATTCCTTCAACAGACATATACATGCATGCTTGAGTGATGTCGAGATTTTTTTTTTCTTTTCAATTGTTGCTGTAAAGTATAAGAGTAATGCAGAATATACACAATGCCATTTATTTTTATGGAACAAAGGGAAGGATCACCTGACAAGCATTGAGGTTTATCAATAAATGTTGGAAAATCTCCATTCACACTAATAGCATGTGCTCATTACCACTTACATGGTCCAATTACTGCAAGCAATTCCTTAATTAACTGTAGTGATGTATATATCAGGCCCTGTTTAGAAGAGATGGAAAGAAAAGGCAGACGTTTTAGCTTACATACAATATATATATATATATATATATATATATATATATATATATATATACCCAATCATTGCCATACCTACACACTCTGTGTGTACACTGTGTGATATATAAGCGTTACCAATTTTTAAAGTCCATATTTTATCATTTACAATTTTTTAGACTGATGTAGCCCTGAAAGTGAAATGGTGTAAATGCAATTTCCCAAAGGAATCAACAGGTACCCCAAATAAAGCAACAAAAAAAAAAGTAGTGTAAACTATTGCAGTAATAAGACATCATCAGAGCATTTTTTTTTTTTTCTAAAAAAAAAAAAAAAAAAACAGATACCTTATGTACAGCATTACAGTAAAATCTGCTGGTAAGAATTGACTCCTCGTGTGTAGTACTGAACATCCACCACCAGAGCGCGCACGTATACTTTTTATCTAACCAGTAACCTAATTGCACTAGTCAGCAATACGATGTAATTAGTTTTTATGTATATATTATTTGATCATGGAAATATTCTCTTCTTACCAAATAGTACATGAAGCATGTGATATGTGTTAAAAGAGTTAATTTTGTATTATCTCTTAGAGTGCATCCCCCATTCTTTCTTCCATTATTGTTGCAGCCACTGAAAATGCAGGCAATGTAAGCAATGTTAAATCTAATTTTTCTGTGCAAAACCTAATTAGCCATTTAAAAAAAAAGGTTAACGCCAGCGCCTGAGACGGTTTTTGTTTAATAATCCCATTACTGACGGCTCATCATGTATAAAATGGTGCAGTAGGATGCAAAATTCCCACTTGTTTTAAGTGTATCTTGAAGAAATGTATAGAAAAATGTTGTGTAGCAGAGAAGAGGGCTGTGTGCGGAGGAGAGGGCGCTCACCTGAACTGTAAGTAGACGTGACTGCTTTCTACCTTCCTCTTCCCTGCTGCAGAGCACTGCTGGGCTCCTGAGAATTGAGCTCTGCTCTGGGCTCCTGAGAATAGGACTCTGCTCTGGGCTCCTGAGAATTGAGCTCTGCTCTGGGCTCCTGAGAATAGGACTCTGCTTTGGGCTCCTGAGAACTGGGCTCTGCTCTGGGCTTCTGAGTATAGGACTCTGCTCTGGGCTCCTGAGAATTGGGCTCTGCTCTGGGCTCCTGAGAATTGGGCTCTGCTCTGGGCTCCTGAGAACTGGGCTCTGCTTTGGGCTCCTGAGAATAGGACTCTGCTCTGGGCTCCTGAGAACTGGGCTCTGCTCTGGGCTCCTAAGAATTGGACTCTGCTCTGGGCTCCTGAGAATTGGGCTCTGCTCTGGGCTCCTGAGAATAGGACTCTGCTCTGGGCTCCTGAGAACTGGGCTCTGCTTTGGGCTTCTGAGAATTGGGCTCTGCTCTGGGCTCCTGAGAACTGGACTGTGCCCTGTGCTCTTGAGAATTTGGATTCTTTCTGGGCTCCTGAGAATTGGGCTGTGTCCTGAGCTTCAGAAAACTAGACATTGCTCTGGGCTTCTGAGAACTGGGTCCTGCTCTGGGTTTTTGAGAACTGAGCACTATTCAGGGCTTTTGAGATATGGGTTCTGCCCTAGGCTTCTGAGGCTTGGGCTCTGCTCTGAGCTTCTGAAAATTGGGGTCTGCCTTAGGATGCTAAAAAAGTAGGATCTGCCCTTGACTCCTTAGAGCTAGGTTCTACACTTGGCTTTTGAGAAAAGAGCTTTGCACTATTTGAGCTATGCACTGGGCTTTTGAGAATTGGGCACTGTGTTGAGCTTCTGGGAACTTGGCTTTGAACTGAGCTCCTAGGCATTGGAGTCTACACTGAGCTTCTGGATATTGGGGTCTACACTGAGCTCCTGGGAATTGGGATCTTAACTGAGCTCCAATAAATTGGGGTCTACACTGAGCTCCTGGGTCTTCACCGGGATCCTCAGAATTGAGCACTGAGCTGGGCTTCATCCTTTGGAGAATAGGCAATGTGTACTGCTGAACCAGCACAGGTTTTGCTCGCAAACTATACAACCATCAGTTCATTTCCTCCCATCCCTGGAGACCCAACTCCTGGCATCCAATTCTGGATTCAGGGCGCATTACTCTGCGAATAGTTTCTGCTACACACTGTGAGATTGCTTCTTTGTAATTAAAAATGCAAGTGAGGCATGAATAGATTTATTATTAATCACACACGAGATACAGTCACTCCTTCCAGTAAGCATTGTCTTAGCTATCAACTGCATATAGATATGACCCTAGAGATATCAGAATAAAAACAAAACATAGATAGATAGATAGATAGATAGATAGATAGATAGATAGATAGATAGATAGATAGATAGATAGATAGATAGATAGATAGATAGATAGATAGATAGATAGATAGATAGATAGATAGATAGATAGATAGATAGATAGATAGATAGATAGATAGAACACAGGAGCATTTTTATTCTGATGTGATTTATTTATTTTGCGAAAAAAAAAATGTATGTGTACTGACATCGTTTTTTTTTTTATGTTTTTTTTTTTATATAAACAAAAAATGCATTTTGCATTTTTTGCAGTTTGCAAAAAATGCAGGTAAGCTAACATTTTTAGGAGGTATAAGGATAAAGAAAGCCTGTATTTTATCAGTATGATAACTGCCTGGAATAAGATAAATGATTGAAAACTACACAATCGGTTGCATTTTCTCTATTTATTTCTCTTGTACTAGTAGTAAGATTTGTGTAATATTGGAACACTAGAGTTTTTAGGAGCACAACCGAACCCAGCAATCCTGAGCGCTCTATGGCAGCGGCTATATTATTATTATTATTGTTAACATTATTATTATTATAATTAATAATATAATAATAATAATCATAATAATAATAATAATAAACTCCTCTGAAATCACAGCAGATCCGTCCAGACCACCGTCTACTACAGCCACTGCGGCTCTACACTGGCCATACACATATAACATCATTATCAGTAGTACGACTAGTATAATATTAGTGACAACAACAACATAAATTGTCCTAAAACGAAACTTTTTTGCTTTCTGTGCTGCATCATCTAAAATGTAACAAACGTTTTAAATAAAATTGTAATTATGTACCGTAAAAAATCGTATGAAGTGAAATACCCGTACATAAAAAATCATATTATTATAATTATTATTATTATTATTATTATTATTATTATTATTATTATTATTATTATTATTATTATTATTATTATTATTATTATTATTATCATTACTATTATTATTAATATTATGATTATTATTGTTGTTTTGCTGTGGTCTCCCACTTGCGATGCAGTGCAGTGGGGACATTTGTACTTATACCCAGGCTAATCCCATCCTACTGTTTTATTACTGTTTCTTCACATTAGTTATGGAAAACCGTTGCAGCGGGTGTTATTATTATTAATAAAACAATAATAATAAATAATAGTAATAATAATAATAATAATAATAATAATAATAATAATAATAATAATAATAATAATAATAAAAACAATAAAACATTTTATTGCTTAAAAAAAATGACAAAAGAAGGCTTATCTGCAGTTCCATTTTAAACAGGACAGAGCCGATTTACTAAGGTCATGAAGCCGATGGCCAGTCGCTCGGCCGATGTACAGAAAGACATCGCTGATGGTACGCTGTACATGCCCCTATTCACTAACATAAAGCACACAACCCCACAACCGATTAGAGGGGATTTAGGACATATTAGCCCTGTTGTCATTCTCCTTTATGAAATTAATGGTTCTATTTTCCCATTTCTTACCATGCTCATATCTGATATATGTGTGTCCAATAATAACTGCGCAGATCTAAACGCTGACATGACATATACCATTGTATTCATAATGGGATCAAAGAGCTGTATATTTCATTCATAAAAATAATAGTTTAAAAGGAACTAGTCAGCTTGGAAATCTATCAGTTGCAGACATGGCTTGTGCAGGGATATTAATAAATCTGTTTTGGGGTGATGGTGACTCACCAAATACAGATGGATGATGGTAACACCCCTGGAGCTTGCATCTTCACAAACAAGTCAGCAATGGCAACTTCTCTATTCCTTATTCCTATCCTGAAAGAGTGAGCATTCAGTTAGATGAACCTTTCAGTACAAGGAATACATTCCTGACATGTCACAATTTGCAGCAACTTCATATAATATGCCTTTTATTATTAAAAAACAACACTCCAGCTCCAGGCTGTGCCTAGGCTGAGAAGATGTCACCAGCGTTCTGCAAATAACAATCAGCATTTTCTCAGTCTCCTCTGCCTCAGACTGTAACATTGTAACCCTGCAGAAAATAACAAGGTGACAGACTACAGCAGGGGCTGATCAGTGTCACAAATTTGTGAACATGGCCAAAATCAGCACAGACACCAGGATGTACGTTATTGTGTCATCTTTGTGGCAGGGTCTACATTCAGGAAATATATACTGATCCTGGATGATGCCTGAACAATGGTGGCAACCTCCCTCCTTGAAAGAATAGCACATTGCTGCATTTTTAGAGAAGCTACTGTGATTGGCCATACAAATCTCAGCCCAAGACCTGGCTCTATATCCAGCTTTAGGTTCTCCTAGGTCTGGCTGTGCATTGAGCCTGCACACTCTTCTAGGCATGGCTCTGTACTGTGCCCAAATGCTCTCATAGGTCTTGCTGTGCATTGTGCCTACACACTCTTCTAGGCCTGGCTGTGCATTGTTCCTACACACTCTTCTAGGCCTGGCTGTGCATTGTTCCTACACACTCTTCTAGGCCTGGCTGTGCATTGTGCCTACACACTCTTCTAGGCCTGGCTGTGCATTGTGCCTACACACTCTTCTAGGCCTGGCTGTGCATTGTGTCTACACACTCTTCTATGCCTGGCTGTGCATTGTGCCTACACACTCTTCTAGGCCTGGATGTGCATTGTGCCTACACACTCTTCTAGGCCTGGATGTGCATTGTGCCTACACACTCTTCTAGACCTGGCTCTGTACTGTGCCTAAATTCTCTTTTAGGCCTGGCTCTGACTGTGCCTACACACTCTTCTAGGCCTGGCTGTGCATTGTGCCTACACACTCTTCTATGCCTGGCTCTGCATTGTGCCTACACACTCTTCTAGGCCTGGATGTGCATTGTGCCTACACAGTCTTCTAGACCTGGCTCTGTACTGTGCCTAAATTCTCTTTTAGGCCTGGCTCTGACTGTGCCTACACACTCTTCTAGGCCTGGCTGTGCATTGTGCCTACACACTCTTCTAGGCCTGGATGTGCATTGTGCCTACACACTCTTCTAGACCTGGCTCTGTACTGTGCCTAAATTCTCTTTTAGGCCTGGCTCTGACTGTGCCTACACACTATTCTAGGCCTGGCTCTGACTCTGCCTGCAAACTCTTCTAGGCCTTGCTCAGTACTGTGCCTGAATGCTCTCCTAGGCCTGGCTGTGCATTGTGCCTTCACACTCTCCTATGCCTGGCTCTGTACTGCCCCTGCACACTCTCTTAGAACTGGCTCTGTACTCCAAGGCCTGGCTCTGAACTGTGTCTGCACACTTTCATAGGTCTGGCTCTGCACTGTGCCTGCACATTCTTCTAAGACTGGCTTTATAGTGCATGCACACTCTCCTGGGAATGGCTCTGTAGTGTGCCTTCACACTTTCCTAGTACTAGCTTTGTACTGTTCCCTCACACTCGCTTAGGGCTGGCTTTGTACTGTGCCTGCACACTCTCCTAATACTGGCTTTGTACTGTGCCTGCACACTCTCCTAATACTGGCTTTGTACCATGCCTGCACACTCTCATAGGAATGGCTGTGAACTGTGCCTGCACACTGTCCTAGAAATGGCTTTGTACTGTGCCTTCACACTCTCTTAGGACTAGCTTTTACTTTGCCTTCACTCTCTCCTAGGACTGCCTTTGTATTGTGGCTACACTCTCCTAGGGCTGGCTTTGTACTATACCAGCACACTCTCCTAATACTGGCTTTGTACTATGCATGCACACTCTCCTAGTACTGGCTTTTTACTGTACCTTCACACACTCCTAGTGTTGGCTTTGTACTGTGCCTGCACACTATTCTAGTACTGGATCTGTATTGTGCATGCACACTCTCCTAGTACTGGATATGTACTGTGCCTGCACACTCTCCTAGTACTGGATATGTACTGTGCCTGCACACTCTCCTAGTACTGGATATGTACTGTGCCTGCACACTCTCCTAGTACTGGATCTGTCCTGTGCCTGCACACTCTCCTAGTACTGGATCTGTACTGTGCCTGCACACTCTCCTAGTACTGGATCTGTACTGTGCCTGCACACTCTCCTAGTACTGGATATGTACTGTGCCTGCACACTCTCCTAGTACTGGATCTGCACTGTGCCCACACACTCTCCTAGTACTGGATATGTACTGTGCCTGCACACTCTCCTAGTACTGGATATATACTGTGCCTGCACACTCTCCTAGTACTGGATCTGCACTGTGCCCGCACACTCTCCTAGTACAGGATTTGTACTCTGCCTGCATACTCTCCTAGTACTGGCTTTGTGCTGTGCCAGAACACTCTCCTAGTACTGGTTTTGTACTGCGCCTGCACACTCTCCTAGTACTGGATCTGTACTTACTGTGCCTGCACGCTCTCCTAGTGCTGGCTTTGTACTGTGCCTTCACACTCTGCTAGTACTGGCTTTGCACTGTGCCTTCACACTCTCCTAGTACTGGCTTTGTACTGTGCCTTCACACTCTCCTAGTACTGAATCTGTACTGTGCCTTCACACTCTCCTAGTAATGGCTTTGTACTGTGCCTTCACACTCTCCTAGCACTGGCTTTGTACTGTGACTTTACACTCTTCTAGTACTTGATCTGTACTGTGCCTTCACACTCTCATAGTACTTGATCTGTACTGTGCCTTCACACTGTCCTAGTACTGGATCTGTACTGTGTCTGCACACTCTCCTAGTACTGGATCTGTACTGTGCCTTCACACTCTCCTAGTACTGAATCTGTACTGTGCCTGCACACTCTCCTAGTACTGAATCTGTACTGTGCCTTCACACTCTCCTAGTACTGAATCTGTACTGTGCCTTCACATTCTCCTAGTACTGGCTTTGTACTGTGCCTGCAAACTCTCCTAGTACTGGCTTTGTACTGTGACTTTACACTCTTCTAGTACTTGATCTGTACTGTGCCTTCACACTCTCCGAGTACTGGATCTGTACTGTGTCTGCACACTCTCCTAGTACTGGATCTGTACTGTGCCTGCACACTCTCCTATGACTGGATCTGTACTGTGCCTTCACACTCTCCTAGTACTGGCTTTGTACTGTGCCTGCACACTCTCCTAGTACTGGGTCTGTACTATGCCTGCACACTCTCCTAGTACTGAATCTGTACTGTGCCTGCACACTCTCCTAGTACTGGCTTTGCACTGTGCCTTCACACTCTCCTAGTACTGAATCTGTACTGTGCCTGCACACTCTCCTAGTACTGAATCTGTACTGTGCCTTCACACTCTCCTAGTACTGAATCTGTACTGTGCCTTCACACTCTCCTAGTACTGAATCTGTACTGTGCCTTCACACTCTCCTAGTACTGGCTTTGTACTGTGCCTGCACACTCTCCTAGTACTGGATCTTTACTGTGCCTGCACACTCTCCCAGTACTGGCTTTGTACTGTGCCTGCACACTCTCCTAGTACTGGCTTTGTACTGTGCCTGCACACTCTCCCAGTACTGGCTTTGTACTGTGCCTGCACACTCTCCTAGCACTGGCTTTGTACTGTGCCTGCACACTCTCCTAGTACTGGCTTTGTACTGTGCCTGCACACTCTCCTAGCACTGGCTTTGTACTGTGCCTGCACACTCTCCTAGTACTGGCTTTGTACTTTGCCTTCATACTGTCCTAGGACTGGACCAGTCACATCGGTCTGCTAGTGTTGCAGTGTGAGCTGGCAGGCTGTAGCTGCCTGGGGCTTCTGTTCCTATGGAAGCAGAGTCCTGTATTTACATGCCAGCCATTCAGCTCTTCAGTAGGTTTTATATCTTTACATATATATAAATCTCTACATCGGATTCTGTTCCACCTTCTTAATATGTAGTGTGTGATAGACACATTCCATCCTTCTATATTATCATCTCCATTTATTACAGTTTCGTGCTATTGTGGATTAATATGTACAAATTCTACTATTCTATTTTACTGTCCCTAATACAGTTTCATGTTAAAATGGTTTATTATATTCAAATTGTATTATTCCATATCACTGTTCCGACTTTATTACAGCCTGATATCATGAGGATTCAACATGTTCACTTCCTATTATTCTGGAAAATTGACCAGATTTATTTCACCCTAATAATTGTTACTGTTCCAATTTATTAAACCTGTATTTTAAAATTATTTATTTAACACCTATATTTTGCCATATTGTATTTATTACACACGTATAATATTGGTACATTGATTCCTCTTTTCTTTATTTCTGCATAAAATCATTATTATTTATTATCTTCATATTCCTCAATTGCATATTGCTGCCCAAATGTAAAATATCGTAGTGGTTTATTATTCTTTTATTTCACTATTTGTATTACAGTTACAGTTTATTACACCCTTATATTATAATGGTTTATTAGGCTCATATACTACTGCTCTGTATTACTGTTTTGATTTATTATACTCCAGTGGTTGATTAGACTCAAATTCTAGTAATATATGCAGATTTATTACATCTTCATAGTCTAATGTTTACTCACCTATTCCAATACTCGTATGATTGACCCTATTTATTACATTATAATGGTTGGTTAGGCTCATCTTTTACCGTTTTGTAGTGTTGTTTCCATGTATTATTTTAATTGTTTATTATAGGCTTGCATTTTACTGTTCTGTAATAGTGTTCCGATGTATTATATCCATATATTCTAGTGGTTTATAGGCTTCTATTCCACCTATATATTGATTTATTACATCCGTATATTATAATAGTGTTTAGGCTTATAATTTACTGTTCTATAATACTGTCCTGATTTATTACATCGTTATATTTCATGGTTAAGCGTCAACTTTTGTTCTGTAGTACTGCCCCGATTTATCACATGTTTTTCTTTTAATGGTTTATTAGGCTTCTATTCCACTATTTATATTACTGTGCAGATTAATTACCTTTTTTTTATTTTATTTTTTTATTAGAAATTGTCCACTAAACTCCTATTTTATTGGCTGGTATTAATGTCCCGATCTATTACTAATGATTTTATAGGATTTCTAATAAACAATTTGCATTATTCTTCAGCTTTATTATATCTTAATATTTTAATGTTTTCTTAGGCTCCCGTATTATTTTCTGACTGATTTATTACATCCCTAAATTATAATGGTGGTATTTCCTATTCCACTATTTACTTTATTACTTTTTTTTTTTTTTTGCTCCTATGTTCTACGATTTTTACTACTGTCCCTATTTTTATATACTCGTATTTATATGGTTCATTAGGCTTCTTTCTATTTGTAGTACTGCCCTGATTAATTAAATTATTGTATTATAGGCTCCGTTGTTCCCACAATTTTATTTCTGTCCCAATTTATTCTAGCTTTATACTGTAACGGTTTATAAGACTATTGTAGCGTGCTCTCATTGCTCCGATTATCACACTGCAAATGCTATTCCAGCTATCTGGATTTGTACCTATTTGGGATATATTGCAGCCCTGATACAGAGATGTGGCTCTGGTCTCTCTGATATATATGTATACATATACATATATATGTATACGTATACATTTAAATACATACATATACAATACACACACACACACACACACACATATATATATACATATATATATATATATATATATATATATATATATATATATATATATATATATATATATATACATATATATATATATATATATATATATATATATATATATATATATATATATATATATATATTTATGTATATGTGTATATATAGATATATATATATATATATATATATATATATATATATATATATATATATATATATATATTTATGTATATTATATATCTTAGTATCTCAGTGCCCGATTTATGTTGCAGGGCTGGCTAGGCTGTAATATTATTGTCCCCACTGGTGTCCAGCCAGAGGAATGTGACACCGCCCGGGGACAGAGAGGGGGCTTATTCTCTTCTTGTGTCCAGTACAGCTGAAAGGAGTCCAAAGCAAATAAAGGCCAGTGTCCTTGTATAAAGAGCAGGAGCCGGACACAGGACCAGCCTGGGAATAGTCCTCCATTCATACCTGACATAAGATTGATGACACCAGCAACACATAGAACAGAGAGGAGGAAAACAAATAACTGCACACAGCCTGTATAAGGCAATCATGTACCAATATAGCATTAATCACTATATATATATATATATATATATATATATATATATATATATATATATATATATATATATATATATATATATATATACTATTTGTATTTGTATATATGGTCTGTGGATTTATAAGAGCTAGTCATATACTACAGATATATATATATATATATATATATATATATATATATATATATATATATATATATATATATATATATACAGTATATCTGTATCATGTTGAGCCTATGTATATGACTAGCTCGTATAAATCCACAGACCATATATCCAAATATAAATAGTCGTGACACATATAAACCACCAGCAGACAATGATATATAAGCTGTGTGTACATTATACATATACAGAGACCTCCAGTAGTTATCTTTATATGAAGAACACTGATCATTGGTATAAATATCGTAATACACAAGCTATCTCTACATTATACATAACAATGAACTCCTTCACAATTGATAGGTATGTATAACCAGCAGCAGGTATCTACATGGCCAGCTATGTAATTATCCTGCTATCCCTTGTAGCACTTCCTAATATTCATGTGAAGGAGCACAACACAGCCCAGCACAGCCAGATAACCCCTAGAAGCAGGGATATGTACTATAATCTTTATAGGAAGCTAGTATGGCAAAGCCATTGTTCTAGCCCCCCTCCTTCCTTCCCCCCTGAACAAGTGACAACTTCCTAAAATGACCAATAGGAACAATTTAATACATACAGAGTTATTGAATGAGACAGAGCAATAATCAGTGACGTGCCCACAAATTTTGTACCATAGCAGGCAATCAGCTTACTGCAGTCATTTCTGATTGGCTCTTTCAAGTAACTCCTACCAATAAAGACCCTACCTACCTACCTACTACCTAACTTCCACCCTACCTATCTTTTTTATGTTCCTTCCTTCCTAGATACCTTTCATTCTTTCCTATCTACCTACTCACTTTCTATTATTTCTTTCCTATCTACCTATTTTCTTCTTACCTACCTTTGTTCATACATACCTACTGTACCTTTCTACATACCCACCGACCTACCTTCCTTCCTTTCCACCTACCTTTTTTGTTTTTTATATATATATATATATATATATATATATATATATATATATATATATATATATATATATATATATATATATATATATATATATATATTATATATATATATATATATTAGTGATCGACCGATATAGTTTTTTTTAATGCCGATACCGATATTTTGGTCTTCGGATATCGATATTTTCGGACATGTAAAAAAACTTTTTTAAAATTTTTTTTTTCCGAAGGTACGGTTGTGGAGGGATCTGGGGGTCTAAAAGACCCCAAACCCCTCCTCGGCACTGAAAAACATTCAAAATGCCAAGTTTGACTGTTTTGAATGCTGTCAGTTTTTTTAATTCGGTGCCGAGTACCCAGAAGTGATGTCATGACATCACTTCCTGTTTTTTTACATGGAGACCCAATCAGAGCCGAATGCGGCTTTGATTGGGTCTTCGGCAGCGGTGGAGGTAGGATGCCCTGGTCTCCCGGTGGGATGGGAGACCCGGGCGAGCCAAGGAAGGCAGCGGGAGGGGGGACGTCCCCTCCCGCTCCTTTTAATGACAGCGCATCGGCTGTCATTACAAGACAGCCGACCATCGACTATGGACACAGGTACCGGGGTGCTGCCTCTAGCTGCAGGCATCACTCCGGTACAAGCACTTTCCTTAAATATCGGCAAATCAAAAGGCCGATTCCGATATATCGAGGAAAATGCATATCAGCCCCCGATATATCGGTGTTGCCGATAATTGGTTGATCCCATATATATATATATATATATATATATATATATATATATATATATATATATATACACACACACACTATATTGTCAAAAGTATAGGGACACCTGCCTTTACACGCACATGAACTTTAACGGCATCCCAGACTTAGCAAGTAGGGTTCAATATTGAGTTAGCCAACCCTTCTTTGAAGCTATAACAGCTTCAACTCTTCTGGCAAGGCTGTCCACAAGGTTTAGGAGTGTGTCTATGGGAATGTTTGACCATTCTTCCAGAAGCGCATTTGTGAGGTCAGCCACTGATGTGGACGAGATGGCCTGGCTCACAGTCTCCGCTCTAATTCATTAATTCATTCCAAAGGTGTTCTATTGGGTTGAGGTCAGGACTCTGTGAAGGCCAGCCAATTTCCTCCACTCCAAACTGGCTCATCCATGTCTTTATGGACCTTGCTTTGCGCACTGGTGTGCAGTCATGTTGGAACAGGAAGGGGCCATCCCCAAACTGTTCCCACACAGTTGGGAGGATGAAATTGTCCGAAATGTCTTGGTATGTTGATGCCTTAGGAGTCCCTTCACTGGAACTAAGGGGCCAAGCCCAACCCCTTAAAGCAACCCCACACCGTAACCCCCCCTCCACCTAATCATTTGGACCAGTGCACTAAGCCAAATCCATAAAGAAAGGAAAAAATAGTATACTATGTAATACTGTGTCATAACATTTTCTGTCATTATCATGGATTAAAATAAATAAATAAATAAATAAAAAACAATATATATATATATATATTTTTTTTTTTTCATTTATTCTTTTTTTTTTAATCAATGATAATGACAGCAAATTTTATGGCACAGTATTAAAAAGTATACTATTAATATTTCCATGCATCTGGACTATGTAATGCGATTGATATGAATCATCTGCCTTCCTTTGTATCCATTTTTGTAACATTACACATATTCCCAGTCTGCATCAGGAAAAACATTCTTACAAAATATATTAGCCACCTTCCAGACAGACACATCTGTACTTAGTATGTGCAGATGCTTGTATGGTGGATAAAGTATTAAACATAGATATATCCAATCTACAAAGAACCGTGGCGTAAAATGCGCCTTCCCCGCGGGCACATCGCTCTTTCTTTTACATGGGTCATATTGGTGAGTAGGGAGAAATGGGAAGATTTGTTTGGTGACCTCACAGAAGACAGATGAATTCTGAGCTGCTTTCTCCAGGTTAGTGTCACCTATACACTGTGTAAGGATGCGATTCCCAAAAACCTTTTAAGTAGGTTTAGCCATCATCCCAGGAAAGTATTTGGAAAGAAGTTGGTGCCTCAAGCCAAGTGAGTTTGGGACTTTATGGGCTAGTACAACAAAGTTTTATTTTTATACAATTTATCAAAAGAATTTTTGACAACACCTGTGTGAATATAAAGGACCAGAAGCAAGGTTCAAGAGCAGACCTCTTTTTAGCAAGTATGTATCTCATTATGCGACCAATGAAGAAATCTTCAATTGGAAACATAATATTTACTAATTAATTATCTATCTACTATATCTACAGATATGGTGGACAAAAAAACTTCCTTTATAAAGGCAGCATGCCGAAACGCGTAGGAAAACCCAGGATATTCTCCCTACACACCCCACGCTAAAACCAGAAGCGTGGACGTGACTCACTATCACCTATGGGTCTATAACCCATTCCCCTTTTACATTTATTATACATATATTTATGTTGTCAAAATTTATTTCAATAAATTGTATAAAAATCAAACTTTGTTGTACTAGCCCATAAAGTCCCAAACTCACTTGGCTTGAGGCACCAACTTCTTTCCAGCTATACACTGTGTATCCAGTCATAGAGATGGCAGATTGAGGGTGTCCAGAGATTGGGGACTACAAGTCTCAGCAGATTTTGCAGCTATTTGTAGTTCTTCACTATCTTCACAGTGAACTGTGAATGTTCACCCCACTGTAGAGTGTACAGTGCTGGGTATGGGCAGTATAGGATTGATGTGGGCAGTAGTGTGATGAAACTTGTAGTTCCATAGCTATGACCATACACAGGTGAAATAAATAGAGTAGCTGATATCAGAAGATGAGCAGTAAAAGATTTAAAATGCTACAGAGCAGACATGGAATATAATGTCCACCATCTCAAAGAACCAAGACAGCAGTAATGTTTAAAGGTTCAAATTTCAAAGATTTAACGCTAGGATCACATTAGTGTGAGCACGATTGTGCATGTTCCAAACACAGAAGAGAAATGCGCTGCCCTTTAGCAATGGCACTCCTACGCATTAACAAAGCACGTGTTTTTGGGCATGCCAAACTGTAGGTGCTGCAGCACCATGCGGCTCAGGTTCAGTGTGGTGTGATCTAAAATGTTTTCATTTTTTTTTTTTTTCAGTCTTATATAGAGTAGGAAAGCGTTAAAACCCCCTATCAGGTTATTTGCTGTCTGTGTCCCATTAGGGGGACTTCCCTTCACTTTCTGTCCTGGAGACGCAACAGGAAATGTAATAAAATGTCTCCAAAGTGAATGGAATTCCCATCTTGGTGCTCCTGCACACAGTCATAGAGGGCTGTACATTGTCAACAACCTCCATAAAAAACTTTATTGGGACCCGCAGCTTCTGCATAACGCCACCCATAGACAGCTATTGGAAAATAAGGCTGCACATGGTTATCCCCTGGGGGTTGAAAACATATGGCCATATGCATAATGCAGATAGTGTGTGTGCAGTGCATATACCCGTGTGAGTGCTTTATGCAACCCCCAGTGCATAACTACATCTTCTAATTGATGTCTATGAGTGGTTGTACCAAGCCACTGCGGTTCCCGGGAAAGTTTATTTGGAAGCTTTGGACGCTATAAGGCCCTCTTACGGCTGTGTGCATGAGCCCTTAGAGAGTTGGTATAGGTACAGGTAGCCCCATTAAGGGCGCAATCACACTGGTGTGCTGGTGTGCATTAGGAGTAAACAGTGCTGATGCGCAGATCCCACTTTTTTCTTTTTTTTTGTTACAACTTTATTGAAATGCCACAAGTGACATTTTATTTAGTGTTCACTGCAGAGTGGTGCGAGGTGTGGGATTGCTTCACACCACCCTGCACTGAAAAAAGTACTGTATACAATAGTCTTTTCCAGTGCACACCACCACTAATGTAAACTGGTCTCACAGGAATCAAGGCTTTTTGCTTGTCTTGGGCAAGGCTGATGTAATCAAGCTGTATCTTCCAGGTTCTTTTGCAAGTATTATTTTGGAAATTTTCGAAAAACATCCAGAAAATAGACAATGGTCATTGAACTGGAGTGATTATCAAAAAATGTCCATACAGCATAAGTAGTAATGGTATGAAGGATTATCAAATTGAAACAATATGGAGAACATCAATGGGAATGTAGGCCTGAAGAAAAAGGCTATCCCTGTGGGACAGCAAGGAGGCGGGGGGACCAACCTCCACCTCAGGCACCCCAACTGGGATCTATGTGTACCAGGGAAGGCAACCGCCCCACACACCTCACACTGCCCAAAAGAGAGTAGCAGGCCAGCAAGATTTTGAGGTTAGAGTAAGTGTGCTCAATAATAATATAATGTATAATATACATAGAATAGCAAGAACACATCGTATATAACAGAATGCGAGAGTTCAATGTTTAAAGCAGAGTTCCGGAGTCAAAAATGACTTTGGGCCATCCGCTTGCTGACATTAACCTGAAAAATAAATGGATAGTCCCGATTTTATTTTTTGTTTACTTACCTTGTCTTTGAAGAAAGTATACTTACCTTTCTTCCACTTCCTCCCTCTGCGGCCGTGCCGTCACTTCCTGCTTGCGATGACTCCTGGGAGCTGAACGTCATCGCTCCCAGGAGTCAATGCGCCTGCACCAGCCCCACTCCTCAGTTCCGGTGCAGGCGTGTCATTCCCTGCTAAACAGCTTCTGGGCATGCCCAGAAGCTGTGCAGGGATGACACGCCTGCCCCGGGAAGTGACGAGCGGGGCCAGTGCAGGGCATTCTGGGATGAAGAAGACACGGAAGAGGACATCGAAGCGGACGCCCTGGCTTCAGCTGCCCACACCTGAGATGGCAGCGCTGGACAAGAAATTTTCAAGGTAAGTAGATCAGCCAGCCCTCTAAAGATGTCAGAGGAAGGAATAACCCCCCCCCCCCCCAGTGACGTGCATGCTCCTCGGTGCATCATCATGGTGCCAGCTGCAAAAATCAGGAGGAGACCGCTTGAACCCCAATGATGCAATGCAGCCCTTGCACAGTTAAGTGCCTCACAGCCTCTTGGGATCCATGACATCTTTCCCAGGAGGTTGCAGGACACTGCAATGCTATTCTCTCATCTAGGCGACAATACAGAAAGTGCATTACTTAAAAAAGATATTAAAAAAATGTTACAGAAGAGTAGGAGGGGAAAAAGAAAAAGTGGGTTGGGAGGGTGATGGTCCACTTTAAAGTGGAAGTTTAGGCTACCAAATAAAACAGGTGAACCAGGTGAGGCAGGATTTTTAATGCAGAAGAGACGTGCTTTGTCTCTTTCGTATTAAAGTTACCCACCTGCCTGTTTGCCTCTATACAGTGAGTTGCGCATGCGCAGCTCACTGTATAAATTCAGCAATGAAAGCGGCCGGTGATGGAGAACCCGGAAGCCGTCCGCCCAAATATGTCAGTGGCCTGGCAGAGAGTTTCAGAAAATCCCATAGTTGAATCCAAAGTGAATATATTTCTGCTTTAAAGATCCTTAATTTAGTCATATAACTGTAATGTTCAAATCTGTTTGGACTGAAAATAACTCACTTTTATGACAATAAATATACTTACCTTGGTGTGCGAGCTTTGCAAATTAAACTTCATGTATAGTCATGAAAGAGGCACTAAAGCCATCTACAGCAGGTATCACCAAATGGCAGACTGCGGCCTGCATCCGGACCGAGTGACAGAGGCACACAGACCACCACAATCAAGCCACGTAGGAGCCAGGACTCTCTTTCTTTCTTGTCTGGTTGCCATGTAGGTCCTGCTTCTGTTTATTTCCCCCAGCCACCACACTGTCATCCTTGCAGCGTGATAGAGTACAGGAAAGGCGGCAAGTCTGTACAGAGGGCAGGAGCTGCAAGCGGGTGATTGGTTGCTAGGATATTGGGCAGTCCTAGAGCAGGAACTGCAAGTGGACGATTGGTTGCTAGGACCCTAGGCAGTCCTAGCAACCAATCAACAGCTTGTTAACAAGATAAATTGAGCAGCTCCCTCCCCCTTTCTAGACCTGCCCTGTGTAAGGAAGGACTTTGGTGTGGTTGCAAACACTGCTGTGAAAGGGAAAGAGAGGTGAGGACACTGCTGTGAAAGGGAAGGAGAGGTAAAGACACTGCTATGAAGAGGAAATTAGGGCACTGCTATGAAGGGGGGGGGCTAAAGGGGGCGGGGGACTCAGAAAGGAAGGGGGGAACGTGACATAAGGGGGGGGGGGCTGTGACATAAAGGGGGGGACTGTGGCATATGGGGGAACTATGATGTAAAGCGGGGGAAACTGTGAAGTAAAGGAGGAGAAACTCTGTTCTAGCTCTACAATCTTTGCGGTCTCCCCCGGTGGTGCTGACATCTACTCCTGGTCTTCTTACAAGTTCAGCATCTACAGCCATCTTGATTGGCCTGCTATTGGATGACATAGCTTCTGCACATTTACATGGGAGTTACCTTATTCCAGCACTGAGGCATGAGCACCTCAGTGTACATTATAAAGAAACTTGCGAAGAGGAAGGTTAGCAGTGTGTATTTCAGAAGAGAAACCGAAGCTCATTTACCAAAGATGGGAATCCTCGCACAATATGCTTTGTGTATATTAACTTCAGTTATCCAATGATATGAAGGTAATTTAACAGGAATTTGCCTTTCATATGACTGGATAATTGAAGTGAATGTTTATGCAATTTATTGTGTGTAGATTCTCATTTTCTTTAGTAATTCAGCCTCATAGTATGTCTTCTGCGATTTAAAGCCTTCCTTTTTCTAGAGTAAAATTTCACTTTAATGGGCAGTTCAATGCACCAAGAGGGTCTCCAATGCATGACAAGGGACAGTCCTTGGGCCTGATATACTAAAGCAGTGTTTTTCAACCACTGTGCCGCGGCACACTAGTGTGCCGTGAGATATTGCCTGGTGTGCCGTGGGAAAAATTCCAATTTCTTCTCACCGGTTCCACCGAACCTGTTACTAACATTTTACAAGTTGGTGGAACCGTTGGAAGCCGAGAGGGGCGGCAGAGACGCTCTTTAAATAGGCAGTTGCTAATTAAAGAGCCGTCTCTGGGGGGGGGGACAGCAAAGCTTCCTGCTCAACTCCGCACTGGCTGCTCCTTGTCTTGAGTTCCCCCCCCCCCCGTCCTGCTCCACTAAGCACAGTCTCCGACTCCTCCCCAGCCAGAGTCCCGACCTCACTCCCCCCCCCCCCCAGTCGGCTCCCGTGCAAATCAACTGAATGAAGTGAAGCACACAGCCAGGAGCACTATGAGAGCCGGAGGACACAGCAGGGTTGTCTGCAAGGCCAGCCCCCCTCCTCCCCCCTGTCATACACAGGTCGTCCCTGGGAACAGGGACTCCTTTCCTGGGGACAGGGACCCCTTCTCACCTGGGAATTATAAAATAATTTCTTTGTGTTTATTTGATTCCTATTCAAGAGAATTACTTTATATATAGTCAATATAGGCACAAAGTTACATTTTTTAACATTTTCTAATGGTGGTGTGCCTCGTGATTTTTTTCATGAAAAAAGTGTGCCTTTGCACAAAAAAGGTTGAAAAACACTGTACTAAAGCATATGTATGTACAATGAATTACTGATGGTGCAGGGACAAACAAATTGTATCCTCAAGTATTTACTATATTCTCGCAATGCCCAAGGACATGTGCAACAGCCTTATACTTAACTGAGCCTGATCTCTATCCAGTGATGTGCACACGAGCGACTCTCTTCCGCCTCATTGGACAGAGAGTCAGCAGAGGGAGCCATTGGCTCCCACTGCTGTCAATCACAGCCAGTGAGGAGGGAGCAGGGAGTAGGACTGAGGCATGCTCTGTGTGTCAATGGACTAGGGAGTGAGCATGCATGAGTGCCACCATAGCAATTGGCTTGCTATGGGGGCATTCAGCAGGGGGGAGGAGCCAGCAAAGCTTGTAGGGGAACCGAGAAGAGGAGGTTTGGGGCAGCTCTGTGCAAAACCATTTTTACCTGTAGAATCACTTTAAGCCTGAGCAATTTAGGGAGTTGAGAAAGGACCTGGAGACCTGCCTTAGAAAAAAAAAGAAAATTTAATAGAAAAAATGCTCTCAAGTGTATCAGACATGGTGTCCAGACAGCTGGTCCACAGAATTCGCCAGGAGTTGGATTTGACTTTATGGACCAATAAATACATACAAGGTTTGCTGTGGAGCATACTCTCCAGTGTCTAAACATAGGGGCCAGCCAAGCAGTGTGTGGCCTAAAATAATAATGTAGTTTTATCTAAACATTTTGGTGTATCTAACTAGTGTTAGTGATTTTACATGTGCGTATATATATATATATATATATATATATATATATATATATATATATATATATATATGTATACACCTATAGAAGCCATATTTCCCATTGTGTGTTGTGGGTATCACAGATCACCTATGCACATAAGCCCCTCTGGCCCTAGCCAGCACATGCACATCATTCATAAACCGCTGCCTCTGAGCAGGGTGATAAATACCTGTATATACTGGTATATATGTTGCCTTTTTTCTCCAACAGCACAACATACACATTGTTAAATTGCTAATGTGCATTTCTTTGTTTAGCAAGTCTGTCACAATCTTTTTTCTTTTTTTTTTCTTTCAAGTTAAATGTTGAAACGTGCATTCCTTGTCAGAACAGAAGGCTCAAAAGCAATGTTATTCGGACTTTCAAGATGCACAAACTAGGTCCACACCATATGCACTAAACACCAGTGTATTTGCTAGACAGGTTTAGAAGTTGCATTTACTATGTGTGTGTACATCTATGCACTCATGAGAGCCTGCAATGCAAGCCAAACATAGCGTTTTTTACCTACTTTTGCTCTTTTCCTTCAGGGCCCATCTTCTATAGTCAATGCAATGCGCTTTAGGGTGCATAGGGTCAAGGCAGCCTATTCATTTGTACCAAACTTGCACTTTTTTTTTTACTAATGCACTGCAGTGCTGCCATGCATCGGGCATTGGGAGCTACTGCACTTTGCACTGGGGTGCCATTTACAATGAATTCACACAGTAATACACTGCACAGATAGCAGAATGGGCTCCCAAAAATCATGCCCAATGTCAGCGGTGAAGCTGACCATCCTACAACATGACCAATGAGGCGTGTACTGTAGTGCAAGAAAACTGATCTTACAATTTTTGACTGATTTCATAGTATTGATTAAAAAACAGGTTGGGAAATTGCAGTCCTTTCCATGATTAAGTCTTGGTGTCTTGGTTTGTTCTGACATTTCAATAAACCTTAGCCAACAGGGAGGTTGATTTACTAAAACTGGAGAGTTCATAATCTGGTGCAGCTCTTCATAGAAACCAATCAGTTTCCAGTTTTTTTTTTGTCAAAGCTTAATTGAACAAGCAGAAGTTAAAGCTGATTGGCTACCATGTACAGCTGCACCAGATTTTGTGCTTTCCAGTTTTAGTAAATCAACCCCTATGAGACTTATTTGCACCATTTTTAGTCCAAAACAACTGGTTGATTAATGAACAAAACAAAAAAAACTTTATAACTATACACCAGCTTCCTATTTGTCTTTAAAATTGATTTGATCAATGGAGATCCATTTTCTGTTGGTGATGAATCAAGCGATCTTTCATGACATCCAGATGATTAACCGCTTGCCAACCGCCCGCTGCAGATTTACTGCGGCAGGCCGGCTCGGCTGCATGAACCAACGTAGGGGTACGTCGGCTCGCAGGAGCGATCCTGGGGGTAAGCAGATCGCCGCCATTACTAGTAAAAAATGAACAAATTGTTTGTAGACACGATAACTTTTGCACAAATCATTTAAAATAAGCTTATTGTGATTTATTTTTCCAAAAATATGTAACGTAATACAAATTGACCTAGGAGGATGAAAAAAATTAGATTTTTACATTTTTTTGGGGAATGTTATATAGCACAATGTGGAAAAAAATTTTTTTTCAGAATTGTTGCTCTTTTTTTGATTATAGCGCAAAAAATAAAACTCACAGAGGTAATCAAATAAAAAAGGACATTAATTTTATTTGGGTACAGTGTCGCATGACCGCGCAATTGTCTGTTAAAATAACCCAGTGCTGAATAGCTAAAAATGGCCTGGTCATTAAGGGGGCAAATCCTTCAGGTGCAGAACTGGTTAAATTATCTCACCAAACAGTCAATAAGGTGGAAAATCAATGCACTTATGAGATTTAGCAACTATTAATTATAAATAATGGCACATATCTGCCATCTTTTTATGCGGCTCGCATGATTTCAAGATAGTTGGACATTCTTTCTGATCATTTGCACTTTCAACCTGGGGTGCTACTGGACCCTGGCACCCGGGGCAAGTGCCCCAAGTCTTCTACTGAACGCCTCAGGTTATGCTTGCAGTTGCTGTTGCAAACATCCCGTTTGCTTCTGTAGACATTCTTCAGTATTTTGAAGAACTGATTCTTTGTATCTTGTATATCCATTCCATATGCAATGCACTTTTGGAACATCATTCAACTCATTTACTTATTATTTCTGATTTATTTTTTATGTAGTTATCATATATTGGGCTTTTATTTTCAGCCATGGTAATACATATATGAAATTAAAGTTATGACTGCTTAAGACCATGGAAATTCTTTAGAAAAAAAATATGTTGGTCTTGGAATCATGTCTCATCAAAGATAGTAAAAAGTGCAATGGCAATAATGGTATTACTACATATTTTTGGCCTGGGACCACTATTGTCAAACAGTAAGAAGTACAGTAGGAGATTAAACCAAAGGGGAAAGTAAAGCAATTAGATAAGAATAAGAGTATCAACAGTTTAGTCTAGGTGTAGGTGCTCAGGGTTGCCCAAGGTGTTCTAGTATGCTAGCTACTCCCCTTATTTTAAATTCTAGCAGATATTTTTAAATTGTATTTGCCTTGTGTATTGATTGTTTGTCCCGGAAAATTTCTTAAAATCAGTCTCCTGCAGAGAATAATTACCAGCATGTAGAAAAATTATTTTCTAAAAATTGTATTTGTGCCTAGAAATGTTGTTAATTTTTATTGAATATTCTTTATTTGGTTAAGCATTTTTAAAGAGTATTTGTAGAGTCTATATCAGTGTCCCATCTGTGACCAGGCTAAGTTCTAAGACTGGACTCACTGACAGATCTGGAAATGCTGGACATATTTACTGTATGTGGTGGGCTTAATTTGCTAATGAAGCAGTGACTGTTCACCTAGATTAACAACGAGGGTAAAGCTGTGCTTGGACATGATTTAAAGTGAACACAACTTCAGCTTATTTACTAAACTAGGTAAATCATCACTTTGCTAAGTCAACAGTCTCTACCTCTTTGGTAAATCAACCTCAGAAGCTCTTACTAACCATTTCCCGCAAACCGGCTGCATGAAGTGGTTGTACCGGGGTGATGCCTGCAGCTAGAGGCATCATCCCAGTACCATTTTTTAGAGCCGGCAGTCTGCTTTCAGGTGGTAATGGCCGATGTGGCTCGGGAACCGCTCAGTCGTTACCCCAGTGAGCAGGAGGGGACGCCCCCCCTCCCACCGCCTTCCGCAGCTCTGCCCGGGTCTCCCGTCCCACCGGCTGTTTGGAGTCCCGAACGAAGCCGGATTCAGCTTCGATCGGGTCTCTGATAATGTAACCCGGAAGCAGCGTTCATGACATCATGTCCGGGTTACTCGGTGGCTAAAGGCCCCGAATTTAAAAAAGTGACAGTATTACAAAATGCCGGCAAGTACAGTGGAGGGGTTTGGGGTCTTTTAGACCCCTGATCCCTCCATAAAGAGTACCTGTCACTGCCTGTTGCTGTCACAAGGGATGTTTACATGTTTACACAATAAAAGTGATCAGATTTTTTTTTTAAAAAAACCTGTGCTGAAATTCAAAATTTAAATTTCGCGCACGAAAGAGAACGTATACGGAAGTCGCACCCGCAAATGAAAGCGCTGTTCAAACCACACATGTGAGGTATCGCTATGATCACCAGAGCGAGAACAATAATTTTAAAAATGAGCTACTCTCTAACTCTAAACTGGTAACCGTTAAAAAATTTTAAAGCGTCGCCTATGGAGATTTTTATTGAACGTAGTTTGTTGCCATTCCGTGGGTGTGCGCAATTTTAAACCATAACATGTTAGGTATCTATTTACTCGGCATGACATCATCTTTCACAATATATACAAAAATGGGCTAACTGTACTGTAATTTTTTTTAAATGCAGTACAATTTTTTTTTTTCCAAAAAAATGGCGTTTGAAAGACTGCTGCGCAAATACTGCGTGACATAAAATATTGAAACAACTGCCATTTTATTCTCCAGAGTCTTTGCTAAAAAAAATATATATATATAATGTTTGGGGCTTATAAGTAATTTCCTTGCAAAAAATAGTGATTTTTAACTTGTAAACAACATGTGTCAGAAATGGGCTCAATCCAGAAGTGGATAATGTCAAAGTAAAGTTAATAAAACACAATGATAAAAACATTTATAAAGGGACGCGGTGGGAAGAAAAATAATTTACTGGAAAAAAGTTACTGAACCATGCATTTACAGTTTAATTAAGATTGCTTTATTATTTTCTTACTATGAGGAATTAGGGCTCATTTTACCATATATATTTCCCGTGCCACTCATATTGTCATGTATATACTCATCCATTTTATCACTCATATACTCACTTCAACTGAAAAATCCCTGCAGCGTAGGCATGCTCTACAGACCCAATTTGGGTCTCAGAACCCTAGATTATCTCCTGGCCTGAGTGCTCAGATCACAGGGTCCTAAAGAGTTAATAAACTCATAGTATATAGGGTCAGGGACATGCAAAGTATCCTCTGGTAGGGTGACAAGTCTGAAACAAGTCCCACTTAGATATGACTGGCCATAGATTGCCTACTCCCACCCACATCAGGCATCGCTTAGAAATGTTTGGTCAATGATTAAGTCATTTAGGGCATCTCTGGAGGTAATAACAGTACTTCTGTTACCTGGTTTGTTTAAAAATCACTATGTGATCCTCCAACCACTTATGTACTGCTTCAGTTCCTTGGGCAAGTCATACAAAGACCAGCAGCAGTTTCCACACTACAGAAAATAAAGGGAAAAGGCCTCTCCCCTTAACATCTTCAGAGAGACATCGGCCCATCTATGAGTAGCGCTCAATTGACTTAAATATAATTAGCCAGTATTTAAAGCTTATATATACATTTTAGACACACCAGCCTATAGCTTCCTCATGACAAGGCCAAAAATTACCATTGCTGATATTTGATTGGGTTTTAGATGACAAGGGGCAAAAACTGTTCCCAAAATGACCACATTTGTCAGTCTATGCATTCACTGTACAACCACTATTTTCTCTTGCCCACTTAGAATGTAACTCACCATACTTGTTTACACCTGGGTCAGGCTGGGTTGTTTCTGGATGGGCTGCTTTATGGTAAATTTGCATTCTATTCTGTAACTAACCATTATCACATACTAAATCCTTCACTGGAGGAATCCGACCACAAAGGGCTTAATTCCACAAATTGATGTCATTGTTAAAGGAGCAGAGCACTACAGGTGACCATTGTTCCTAAGAGCATTAAGCTCAGCTTAATGTTACACGCTAAACATTGTTCACAGTTACAGTGTGGACAACCAGTTGACATTTATTATTCCCTCAGCTAAAACTCAGCCAGTAAAAGGTTTAATGTTCCAGAGGAGACATTAGTTAAATGTGAGTTAAAGCTAAACCTTCATATATATATATATATATATATATATATATATATATATTTTTTTTTTTTTTTTTAAATAACAAACATGTCATACTTAACTGCTCCGTGCAATGGTTTTGCAGAGATTGGGCCTGATCCTCCTCTTCTGGGGTCCCCCACTGGTGCTGCTGGCTTCTGCTGCCTTCCGAGTACCACCCTCGCCAGCAACCTGCTTGCTAGGGGTGTACTCGTGCAGGCTCGCTCCAGTGGCCTGTGTCCATAAACACCAACAATGAGGCTTTGCCCTGCCCTCTGCTCTCTCATCATAAGGTTTGATTGACAACTGTAGCAGCCAATGGCTCCCACTGCTATCATTCTGCCCTGTGAGTAGGGAGCGAGAGGAGAGAAAAGAGGTGATGCTCTCAAGCACAACGCTGAATCAAGATCGAGCTCAGGTGAGTAAGGGGGGGGGGACTGGGGGGATACTGGACACAGAAGTTTTTTTTCCCTAATGAAGAGAATACATTAAGGTAAAAAAAAAAACCTTTAGGCTTTAGAACACTTTATTTGACACAGTTATCGCTTCTCTGTGATTATTAATACTCCAATAAATTTATTTTAAAAAAGCAACTAGTGTAAGCACCCAGATCTTCAAACCTCCTATTCAGCAGAATTCCCACTGGGAAGGGGGGAGGGGTAGGCCTGGGATCAGTCAGATGTAATGCTTGCCTAAGTGCTGACAAGTAACTTCATGATAAGAGGAATGAGCAGGCTGAGCAGAAAGATAAACTCACCAGTCTACTGCTGCTCTTTCCCTGTCCAATCAGTAGGCTGGTAGGAAGATGTCATCACTGTATCGCATATATAGTTTATAATTATAACAAGAAAGTGGTGTCATCTGCCTGGCAGTGTTGTGTGAATGGATGATGTAAATCTCAGAACTCACTGAAGAGAAATACACGTTTTTTGGCAGGTAAAGTAGCTCCATTATTTAGCTGATTGCCTAAAGTTCAGTGTTAGTAAGATTTCATACCTTTTGCTGCCTTGTTTGTTTATTGTAAAACCACGTAATAATATTATATCTAGCTTATATGGATCGGGGTTGGACTGTGATATATGAATGCGGGGTTTTGATAAGGCATTGACCTGCAAACTAAGGCCAGCCATACACTGTTTGAACCGACCGAGCTTCCAATCGTTATGGGCTGGCTAAATGTACCAAGTTGATCGAATTTCTTATGATTATCGCTAGCGGCTGCCATAGCCACTGGCAATAATCAATGTCTTCTTCCAATGGGGACAGCTTCCCCTGCCCACCGCTGCCCCTCTGCCTTTAGAAGACAATTACTGATTCTCCTGTCAACACTGTCTGTGTGGATGGGGGAATCATGCGAAGAAAGTTAAGCAAGAAAGGAAAGCAGGAAAGAAATCCACTTGATTCTCCCATCAACACAAATAGTGTTGATGCAGTAATCCCTCTTGCCGGACCATTCCCAAAGCCATCCCTGCCAGAAGAAGACAGTGATTAGCAGCCGCTAGCGATAATCGCAGGTAAAACTCGGCATGCTGGTTGTACCCAAGCTGATTGATCGACCAACTTGGTACATTCAGCCTGTCCACACATGGTTTGAACCATGTATGGCTTGCCTTATTGGCTTCTTTCATTGCTGCGGTAGTAAACCCTTTTATTTATTTTTTCTGCAAGGCAATGCCATATTGTGCTAGTATGCATCGCATACTAGCACATTATGTGAAACTTATCTTAAAACGAAGCCCTCCAGCGACGCGCTGTCACTGCTGAAGGCACCCTTTCTTCTGGGTTCTCTAGCTGTGTGAATGGCTGGAGCCGTGATGATGTCACTCTCACGCATGCATGTGGGAGCCACCTTTCACGGCACAGGACTCTGAATGAACCGCACAGTATGCCATTCCTTCAGAGCACATGCGCCAGTGACGTTACTGGCTACATAAAAGGTAAATATCTCTGAAACGGTACACGTATAGGAGATACAGTTAGGTCCATATATATTTGGACACAGGTACAATTTTTTTTTTTTTTTCAGGTATTTACCAAAACATATTCAAACTATAGTTATATAATGGATATGAGCTGAAAGTACACACTCTCAGGTTTAATTTAAGAGTATGTACATCTAAATCGGAGAAAGGGTTTAGGAATTACATCTCTTAAGAACAGCCAGCCCCCTTTTTCAAGGGACCAAAAGTAATTAGAAAATTGAATCAAAAGCTGTTTCATGGCCAGGTGTGGGCTACTCCTTTGTTATTTCATCATCAATTAAGCAGGTAAAAGGGTCTAGAGTTGATTCTAAGTGTGGTATTTGCATTTGGAATCTATTGCTGTGAACCTACATGAGGCATTCAAAGGAGCTGTCCATGCACATAAAACAGGCCATTGTAAGGCTTCACAAATATAACAAATCCATCAGAAAGATAGCAGCAACATTAGGAGTGGACAAATCAACAGTTTGGTACATTCTGAGGAAAGAAGAATGCACTGGTGAGCTCAGCAACATAAAAAGGCCTGGATGTCCACAGAAGACAACAGTGGTGGATGACTGCAGGATCCTCTCTATGGTAAAGAAAAACCCATTCACAACATCCAGACAAGTGAAGGACACGCTCCAGGAGGTGGGCATATCATTGTCAAAGTCTAAAATCAAGAGAAGACTTCATGAGAGCAAATACAGAGGGTCACCACAAGGTGCAAACCATTCATAAGCCTGAAGAATAGAAAAGCCAGATCAGACTTTGCCAAAAAACATCAAAAAAATCCAGACCAGTTCTGGAAAAGCATTCTTTGCACGGATGAAACTAAGATTAATCAGAATGATGGGAGGAAAAAAGTGTGGAGAAGGCTTGGAACAGCTCATGATCCAAAGCACACAACGTCATCTGTAAAACATGATGAGGCAGCGTGATGGCATGGGCATGCATGGCTTCCAGTGGCACTGGGTCATTGGTGTTTATTGTGACAGAAGACAGAAGCAGCCGGATGAATTCTGCAATGTTTAGAGAAATACTGTCAGCCCAGATTCAGCCAAATGCAGCAAAGTTGTTAGGACAGCGCTTCGCATTACAGATGGACAATGATCCAAAACACACTGCAAAAGCAACCCGGGAGCTTTTCAAGAAAAAGAAGTGGAATATTCTGCAATGGCCGAGTCAATCTCCTGATTTCAACCCAATTGAGCATGCATCTCACTTGCTTAAGGCAAAACTAGATGCAGAAAGACCCACAAAGAAAGACCAACTGAAGAAATAGGGGGACTATGTAAAAAAAGTTGCAGATCCTAAAATTTGTTCTTGAAATTTATGTTCAACCTCTTGAAAAAAGCAGAAAGTCTGCACTTCAAATTCATTTGGATTGTTTTGTTTAAATTTTATTCTGGTGGCATACAGAGCCAAAAGTATGAAAACTGTTCCTGTGTCCAAATATATATGGCGCTAACTACATTTACTGTATCTATAGGTAAGCCTTGCTATAGGCTTACCTATAGGTAAATGTCATACATGTCTAAAAAATTTTTTTTAAATGATCAGTGCCATTTGACAGACAAATGAAATCATTCATGGTAAAACAAAGGCACTTCATTAAAATGGAGTTCCAGCCTATTTTGCAACTTTAGTGATTCCTGGAGTGCTCGCTATGCTGATCAACAATTGGGCATTTTCCATTTTTTTCAGGGGCCCCCTACCTTATTTTCAGGACATTTTTGATTGTACTTCCTCCTTCTCCCCCCCCTCTGTGGCCGTGGCCACCGACATCACTTCCGTCTTTGCATTGCATCCTGGGAGCTGTTTGTCATCACTCCCAGGAGGCTGGAATCAGGAAGAACTCCCAGAACACTTCCTGGAATCAGGAAGAAGGACACAGCAGATTACACTGCGGCTTCAGATGTCCACATCCAAGATGGCCGCGCCCAGACAGCGTTTTTAAAACTAAGATTTTGACTAAAATCCAATACCGTACACCTTGTAAGTATGAGAATAGTGGTTCTGTAAAGGGAGATGAATTAGTATTATAGGGGTATTTTTAGTCAAAAAATGTATTTGAGGCCGGAACTGCACTTTAACCAGGAATTAAAAACGTATATATATTTCTTGACCTGGTGGGTATGGGCCTGCCTGTGAGCACTGCACACTCCCTAGCCAACTATACAGCAGGGACAAGGTTAACAAAATCATTACGTATATACTGTATTTTCTGGCGTATAAGACTACTTTTGAACCTCAAAAAAATCCCCCAAAAATGGGGGGTCGTCTTATACGCCGAGTATAATATCTCCAAGGTAACCTAAGTATAAGTATTACCGGTAGATGAAAATTAGGGGGGTCATCTTATACGCCCAGTCGTCTTATACGCCGGAAAATACGGTACTTTTTGGGAATGTTAAGTCGTGTTCCAAATGACTGCACTTTGTACTTCATCACTACCCTTTGGCTGAAGTCTGAACATGAAAAAAAGTATAGTTCACACAAAGTGTTTCAAGACAGCTTGCATATCAATCGATGGTAAGGCTGATTTATTGAGGATAAGAATCTTTACTTGATAAATCCTGTAAATATTCACTTTAATTATCCAATCACGTAAAAAGCAAATTCCTGTACACTTTGAATACACAATGATGTGCAGGTGATATATTGGAAGTAAAGAGGAATTTGGCTTTTACTTGATTGGATATGTGAATCTTCACACAATTTATTGAGCAAATATTCTTAACACATTATGCAGGAACTAAGGGAGAAAGCTCCTTTTACTTTTTCTTTTTTTATTTAAATTAGTTTTATGTTGGTTATAAAGTACTTTGAAAGGGGGGTTGTTAGGTTCTGTCTCCTGTTTAAATAGAATGATTTAGATAGGATTGTGTGCTGCACTCCAGGCAGACACTCTTTAGTAATTTATTTGTGAAGACATAAATACAGCTTCAATGGGCCACATAACAGACATGTTTGGTGCCATGGCACTTAGCCATTTTGCACAAAATTGGGTTGATTTACTTAAGGCAAATAGATTGTTTACTTTGCAGGGGAATTTGCACTTTGCAGTACTGTACCTTGCAAAGAATACCCAATCCTGTGCAAAGAAAATAAAAAAGCTGTATTTTTGCTTGAATATGATTGTCAGCAGCTAAGTAGAAAATAGCTTGCAAAGTAAACAGCCTGTTTACCTTTGATAAATCAACCCCAATGTGTCAGAGGTCATGTGGCTTCTTGAAAACGTGTTTTTATGTCTTCTTAACCACTTGCCGACCGGTCATGTTGACCGTACTGCGGCAAAGTGGTTCATTATTGAACTCCTCCCCCTGTAGGCGGCGCTCGCGTGCCGCCGGAGGCGCGCTCCCGCTGTTTTCATTCACAGGGCGATCGCCGCTGCTCTTCCCCGATCGTCGGGGAATCTAGTTTGGAGATCCGCCCACCTGTGTAAACAGAGCGGGCGGATCTCCTCAGTGACAGGGAGTGACAGATCGCAGTGTTCAGTATAGCTGAACATCCGATCTGTCCCTGACTCACTCAGTCACCTCCCCCCACACACGTCAGTAAGCACCAGGCATACATTAACCCCTCCCTCTCCAATAAAATTAACCCCTTCCCTGCCAGTGTCATTTTTACAGTAACAGTGCATATAAATAGCACTGATTACTGCAGTAATGTCACTGGTAACCCCAAAAGTGTCAAAAATGTCACTCAAGGGTCCGAACTGTCCGCCGCAATGTCGCAGTCCCGCAAAAAAAATCGCAGATCGCCGCCATTACTCGTTAAAAAAAAAAAACACCAAAAATGACAGAAATCTTTCCCTTAGTTAGTAAACGCAATAACTTTTGCGCAAACCAATCAAAATACGCTTATTGTGATTTTTTTTTACCAAACATAGGTAGCAAAAAACAAATTGGCCAAGAATTTAAAAAAATTTGGATTTTTACATTTTTTTTGGGGGGGAATTTCATATAAAAAAATGTTAAAAATATTGTTATTTTTTCAAAATAAACGCTCTTTTTTTGTTTATAGCGCAAAAAGTAAAAATCGCACAGGTGATCAAATACCACCAAAAGAAAGCTCTATTTGTGGGAAAGAAAGGACGTAAATTTCGTTTGGGTACGGTGTCGCGCGACCGCGCAATTGTCAGTTAAAGTCGCACAGTGCCGAATCGCAAAAAGTGGCCTGGACGTAAGACAGCAAAATCCTCCGGTGGTAAAGTGGTTAAAAAATGCTGAAGAGCAACATCCAGCAGTATGGTGACTTTTCTGATCTGGTCAGTCCTTCTGTGATCTAGATTTCAGTTTTTGCTTTGCCTAATATTTAATTTTAGTCAAACCTGCCATCAGAATTGAAGCGAAACCCCAGGCATCACTGTTATGTCACCTTATCACTCTGGGCGGGCAGATTACATAGTAATCTGCAAAACTGAACAGAAACCAGATAGCAAGATAAACGTAGACTGACACAGATCACCTATCCTTCCAAAAGTTCTAGTTGTCTGGCTATCTTACTGACCCAATATGTCCCATACTTTCCAAATCTCAGGACCAGAACAAGTTCCAGGCCAATGCAGCTAACATTTTCAGAAGGAGAGGATAACAATGGCAGTGCAGGTTCCTTCGAAACAGGATACCTCTCTGATTGTGCTGTCTGGCAGCGGTATCAGGATCACAAGACTGGCTGAAACAAATTGCAAATCCTTTATCAGACAAAATGCATTTCCTCTATGTGCATACCTATCTGTGTCCTGGTACTCTACCCTAATGCCTAGTACACTCGATAGGAAAATCGTACGAAAAATACAGCGTTCGTCCAATGATCTAACTGTTAGTGCACAGCTTTTGAAAGCTGATCATGACATTTCATGCAAAATAATCCGAAAAGGACTAACTTGAACATTTTTATCATACGATACCAGAACATACGATATTCATTTAATAAGTACATTATTTGTCCAAAAAAATCAAAAGACGAAGACCAGACATGTTAACAAACAACAGAATACATTACAATACAAAACAACGCATTACATCACTTCCGAAGCTTCGTTCTGTTGTATGAGAATTTTCATAACTTAATTAATCTCTTCTTACTGAACGGTTTTGCTATACCTTATCGGTTGTATAAGGCCCCTTTCACACTTGTGCGACTTGTCATGCGATTTGGGACTGCAAAATCGCATGACAAGTCGTTCTCCATTATTTCCAATGGGTACCATTCATATCTGTGCGACTTGAAGTCGCATCGACTTCAAAGTAGTCCCTGCACTACTTTGGCACGATTTTGAAGTGTTTTAAGGCCAAAGACATTCAAGCCCAGTCAAACTCGCATCAAAATCGCTGTAAAATTGCGCAACTTTGAAGTCGCACAAGTGTGAAAGGGGCCTAAAGCAGATGTGTAAAAATAAAAGGAACAGGGTCATTGTGCAAATTTTTTACTAGGCTGCTTAGTCCTTTGGGTGTCCTTTTTAGCACCAAAGTGGATATTTTTTGAATAACTGGGAAAGTTTTTGTGACAAGACATTTTTTACATGATGGTATTTTCACTACTAATATCACAGTGATAGAATTCACAGACATGAAAATCCAGTACTTATCCCAAAGACATTATTTATTTCACATGAGGTCAAACGTTAGCGTTAGTCCTCTGATGCCAAGATCAACCAACCAGTTTATGTAGCTGAAAACGAATTTACCAAAACCAAAACCTTTGATTATTACAAACTTTTTTTAAAATATCAAAAGGAAAAGAATAAGTGATTTAAATGAAGGAGAAAGCTAATCTGAGCTCAGGAGTTAGAAAAAAAAGCAAAACAGGAGTTAGAATTGAACCCTACTCTAACCTGGGGCTGAACAGCAGTGAAACCTGCTGCACCTCACATAGTTAGGCTCTAGTTTTAAAATATTGTCTTTGGAAGTGTGGTATTAATTATAGTAACATTCTGAAACACTGACAGACAGCTGGGTATGCCACTTCCAACTTGCATTAGTGGAATTTGTAATAGATGCCATGGTATTAAGTAAATATGAAACAAGTCAGGAGAAATCTGCCCCCCCCCCCCATTGTCTACCAGCAGATTCACCTATTATGAACCTCAGTATCCTCTGTGCTATTCCCCTATTGGCCACTGCCAATCAAAGCCAGACATTTATGTCTACAACATTTGGCTTTGGATTTCTTGGGCAAAGGCCATTGTAAGCAAGAAAATGCATCAGATTATGCTTTAAATTAGAACAGAAGACATTTTTTTTTTCATTTTGGATAATGCACTGATGGGTTATAACCTCTGTCAGGTTTTTTTTTTATCCTCCATCTGTGTTGGATTAGGGAGATTTCCCTTCACTTTATATCCACAATAGGAAGTGAGAAGAAATCCCTCCAAAGTGAGGGAAGTCACCAGGAAGTCAAACCAAGGGAAGTCATTCCTGTTCTGATGACCACTAAAACTTTGGGTCTTTTACTTTTGTGATAATTGTCACCAACAGAAGCAGAGAGGGTGAATGTCCACAGAGACAGCAATAAAAAAAACAAAACAAAAAAAAAACTGACAGGTATTCTAATCCCTCTCCACTTTGGGCCTTTAATTATACATTAAATAAACTTTGCTGCAGAACAACAGATTGGGCCTTGAATCTATCCTTAAGTTTATATACAAACTGCATAGAGACACCCATACACAGGAGGACTATAACAAACCTTGAAAGTAAAAGCTCTTTATTGTAACATTTAGGCCCTGTGATAATGAGGAGTACAGAAAGGTACCTTTTTCCACAAGTAGTGACACTTCTACTACCCAATGATGATTGTTCTTGTGACCAGAGCAGCAGCAACAGGGGCTTTATCATTGTCCCTTGACCTCTACAGTTAAGCCCCTGTTGGGTAAAACCCATCAAAAAGTGAGGATCTCATTAAGAATTATTTTTAAACAGAACCTGGTGTTCAGCAATTAATCCATATTTGGTGAACTGTGCCCACACCCTAGGAATGCAGTCAATATCGAAGCATGGACTATTGGAGCAGTATTGTTTCAATTATAGTTAATAAATGTTATAAATGTATTTACATGTAAAGGATATTGTTTGAAGTTGCTCCATGCTCCACAAGGATTCTATCCTGGTACCCTTATAGGTTCTGAGGGTGCATGGTTGAACCTGAGAAGGGATCTTTTGCTGAATAACTGTGTTGATGCTTGTGGGTTAGCTTCTGGGGTGGAACCGGAATTGACGAAAACTCATCACTCCAGGTTTCCAGGGCTACCGAGAGAGGTGAACGACGTCAGTTCCTCTCCCTCTGTACCAGGCAGCCATTGCTCCCATCCTCCGCGATGGTACCGGAGAGCCTGGAAGAGGTGGCAGGAGGGGGTGGGACTCCCTTCTGCCACCCGCAGAAGTGATCGAGAGGCTAATTAGCCACTCAGATCCTTCTGCATTGTAGAGAATCGCTGGCTGCAAAACATTATACAGGGATGATGCCTGTAGGTGCTGGCATCATCCCGGTATTACTACAGAAACCCAAGGACGTACAGGTACCTCCATCTGGGGGAAGTGGTTAAAGTGATTCTAAAGCCTAAACATTTTTTTACCTAAATGCATTCCTTACATTAAGGTAAAAAATGTTTAGGCATTGAATATGGCCCCTCAACCCCCCCTTATACTTACCTGAGCACTCATTTGACCCAGCCCTGTGCACATCTGCAGCTCTTCTATCCCCTCACTTCCATGTCTCACTAGCTATGCTGAGGCACTGAGAGCCATTGTCAATCAAAGCCAGTGAAGTGGCTCACGTAGTGACTTCCCTTTGGGGGCACTGGACGGAGAGGAGGAGCCAGCAGCACCAGTGGAGGACTTGATAAGAGGAGGTTCGAGGCCCTCTGTGCAATTCCTTTGCACAGAGCAGGTAAGTATAGAGATATTTGTTATTTTGTTTTACATTTTCCTTTACAATTTCTTTAAATAAGGCATGCACTGTTGAGGTGCAAAGTACAGCAGTCCTAGCTACTGACCAAATCCCACCTCACCAATGCCATTCAAGCATACAGTATCTGTCATTGCTTCTAATACATGAAACGGGAAAATATTTAATCAGCTGATATAGTTACCTGCCTATTATTGCTGCTTTACTGGCTATAAGCTAGTTAGGTAAAGCATATCTGACCAACATAACATAAAGAATACATAAGAAGTCCATATAGTGAACTTGGTGTAGAGGTATTCACTTTTGGGTCAATACAAAGAACAAGGAGGCACTGTTTCCATCTGGAGGAAAAGCAATTTAACCTCTATATACAGAAAGGCTTCTTCACAGTAAGAGCTGTGAAAATGTGGAATAGACTCCCTCTAGAACACGTTCTGGCTTCCTCAGTAGATTGAGTCAAAATAGAGCTCAATGCATTCCTAAATGCACAGAATATAACAGGATAGTAATATTTATACACCAGGGGTAGTTAATCCAGGGAATATCTGATTCCTTTCTAGGATGTCAGGAAGGATATAATACTCAAAAAAGGGGGTGGAAGATTTCTGCGCTAAAAAAATGAAAGACTGGTGTGAATAAAGAGGGGAGAGGGGGGAAAAGCTGCTGACACTAGACCAACAGACAGTGATCCAATAAACATAAAATAAAAAATAGTGTAGCGCTAATCAATGTACATAAATGAATAATACAAAAAACATCATTAAAAAATGACCATAAATATTACATGTGATAAGTCCAAAGGAAAAAGCAATTTGTGCAAGTGAAAGTCCCAAAAAGTGAAAGATGAGAATGTGAATATCCAAAACACAATTGATATCCAAAAGTGATACGGTGTATCCTTTTTATGACACCACGGGGAGTGCAGGTAAGGGACACCACTGTGTAAGGTGATGGGAAGCAGCTTACCAAAGCAATATGGCCACTCAAGTGAATGAGATAGCCTCAGCAAGCATATAGTTACAAGATGGACTCCAGTATCTCCAAGGGGAATCAGCACCAAGGAACATCCAGATCTCCACAGCAGGTCCACGGTAGTCAAATAGGTATATTTAGGTAATATATGACAGAAGACCATAGCGTAATCCCGTAATGTGTTAAAAAAGGTTTATTAAAAATCTACTTACAAATAAGACGATACAAGCAGGCACATCGATAAAAAAAGACAGAGGGTCCGACCGCGGCGTCACAAGTGGTGTCACAAGAAGGATACACCGTATCACTTTTGGATATCAATTGTGTTTTGGATATTCACATTCTCATCTTTCACTTTTTGGGACTTTCACTTGCACAAATTGCTTTTTCCTTTGGACTTATCACATGTAATATTGATGGTCATTTTTTAATGATGTTTTTTGTATTATTCATTTATGTACATTGATTAGCACTACACTATTTATTTATTTTAGGATGGATATAATAACCATCCCAGGCCAGTCAAGTTCCTCCACCCCAAACCCGCTCATCCATGTCTTTATGGACCTTGCTTTGTGCACTGGTCCAAATCATTTAGTGAAGGGGAGATTATGATGTGGAATTCTTTTTCAGGGGTTGAGCTTGGCTCCTTAGTTACAGTGAAGTGAAAACTCTTAAGGCATCAGCATACCAAGGCATTTTGAACAATTTCATGCTCCCAAAATTGTGGGAACAGTTTGGGGATGGGCCAGATGTGTACCAGTGCACAAATCAAGGTTCATAAAGACATTGATGAGTGAGTTTGGGGTGGAGGAATTTGACTGGCCTGCACAGAGACCTGACCTCAACCCAATAGAACATCTTTGGGATGAATTAGAGTGGAGACTGGGAGCCAGGCCTTTTCTCCAACATCAGTGCCTGACCTCACAAATGCGCTTCTAGAAGAATGGTCAAACAATCCCATAGACACACTCCTAAACCTTGTGGACAGCCTTCCCAGAAGAGTTGAAGCTGTTATAGCTGCAAAGGGTGGGCCAACTCATTATTGAACCCTACAGACTAAGACTGGGATGCCATTAAAGTTCATGTGTGTGTAAAGGCAGGTGTCCCAATACTTTTGGTAATATAGTGTATATGGGGGCAAATAATAAGCTAGCACAATTACAGCATAATTGACTGAATACTTAGACTCTTGCTTAAGTTTGACCATGACTGGTTATTTTCAAACTTTGGGAGGGCATCAACTACTTAGGCCAACACATAAGCATTATACATACAATAAAGAAGTATTTCATTGTGCTGTACAGAGAGTCTGTTGCGGAATTTTGCAGGCACACATAGAAGCCCAGAAGATAATGATTCGAGATAGTAACCATTTTCCATATCGTGCCAATTCTGTATATGTATCTAACACAAATTGTAATTTTATATTTAGTAATGTACTGTAGCTCTTGGCTTATAAACAGACAAGTTGACAGATAAACAGATAGACAGATGACCCTATTGATCACATAACTGCAAGTGGTAAATTAATTTTAAGCAATTAATAATTAATATTTTTGAAATGATTCAATATCTCCCAGCTGTAGAAGACACCAAATACGAGTGAAGCAAAGAGGGTCTACCAAACCCCTGTGGACCAAGTGCCAAAATGAACCCAAACTGTTATTGCTTCATCAAACCCAGGCTGCAAATAAATTAATCAAAAGCAAATATGTCCGATGTGCGAATCATTTGGTGGTAATGGATGGAAATTAAGATTTGCAGATATTATTTTCTGTCATTCAGTCTAACAAAGTGAACATTTATTGCATATATATTAAAAATTATCCTTTAATGGAGTGCTAGTGGGGGAAGAGCTGCAGGAGCGCTCCCAGAGGTGATGTGCCCTGAGCTGGGAGGGGGAGAGACAATATTTGTGTGTATTCCCACAAGAATAGATTTCAAACATTGCTTGAAACCATCGCTAAATTGAGACGTTATTTAATGGCAGTTGGAATTGTTTGATGGTCTGGAGGGAGAATTTCATCATCCTCAATCTCACTGCTTGTTCAAATAAAGAGGATTCTTGTACAAAATTCACTCGGAAGCCTGCTGACACCGCAAACATTGTTGCATTTACTAGACAGGCAAACTAGGCATGTGCTTAGGGCAATATTTTTCAAGGGACAGCATGAATAATTTTAACCTTTTAGAACAAATGTATTTTTCTTTTGTTGCTTGATGTTCACCGAGCACATATTTTTTATTGTAAAGTTATTTGTGGAAAGTTAAGGTAATCATGCATATTAGGAGGTTTCAACAATAACTGGTATGCTATTAAAATGGAAACCTTATATCATGAAAAAGGTATGGGAGATGCCCTCTGTTAAAGATGCTAGTTGCCTGGCTGTATCAGGTTTTAAAACATTTAGGTTTCTGACTAGGAACAGCATGATGTAAATGGGCTTCAGAAAAGTGTCAGACTTCTGCATCTAAAAGCTTGTTCCAGGTAAGATCCTTAGACTGGGTACAGACGGATTGAAATTCGACCACTTCCACAGGGACTGGTCAAATTTTGATAAACGTGTGGCCGTCCCTGTTCTATTGTTAGATTGAGCCTGGGTTCACACTTTTGCGATGCGGGAACCAGCCAGATTCTAGTGTGGGTTCCCAGGGCTGCTGTTAGAAATCACAGGGCCCCATACAGCCTACCTGTCAGGGCCCCCTTCCCAGCCCTCCCAGGACATACAGTAGATTTTTCAGTGCCTTTCCCTACAGCCTCAGCTGCACAGATAAATGAATAAGAAGCGCTCTAGCCTTCCTTCATCTTTTACAAACTTAAGCATAGTAAACACAGTTTACTATTCTTCTGTGATGAATGGACACAGGATTGATTGGTACTGATCGCTCACTGTGTTCATTCAGGAAAGGAAGGCGCCAGTAAATTACATCCCCCTGTGTGCCCGCAGCAGCTGTCCGCAGGAGAGGAGGGAAGCTGGCAGCACTGGGTGAAAAGGGGCACACAGGAGGAACTGGACAACAGATGGAAGGGGTGCATGTGCTAGAACAATCTCCTTGCAGTGCAGTCGGAGGGAGGGGTGCGAGGAGGAGAAGCTGGCAATGCTGCAGTGGGAGACAGAAGAGGATCAGTGTCTGCAATAAGACAGTACACTTGACTCTCCTGGGTGGGTGCCTGGGCCCTCCTATTTGACCTGATGGGGCCTGGCCCAGTACAGGATTCCTGGCTGTACTGCCTTATCAGCGGCCCTGCGGGTTCCCATATCGCATCTCCCTCGCAGGCAGATCACACTGCCCTCTGAGAACCGCTGCGGGTGTCAATACAAAGTTAATGACACCCCCACATCGGTTTACAGATTGCAGTGCGAACTGTGAATTCGGACAGGAATTGGATTGCATGGGTGTGAACATCCATGCGATCCGATTTTAGTGCGGTAAAATAAAAGGGTCCTGCAGCATTTTCATGAGAATGCAATGCGAGGTCAGCCATCCAAACTGTTCGGCTGAATACGCATCGCACAAACATTGCATGTGATCTGCACAGCAATGTGAATTGCATGCAATGTCTGTGTTCGCAATAGTGTGAAGCCACATGCTGGAAAACTTTCATTAATCTGTGACTGCAGCCAATCAGCTTAAGCCACTGATCGGTGTATTCTGAAAGTAAAGATTCCTGCTGTCAGAATATAATTTTCCAGTGGGGGGGATTCCTCCATCTACCTCACTTGTGTGGATGGGAGATCCCGTTAATTTTTTTCCCATTCAGCTAACGATCTATCAATCAACTCATGTACAACCAGCCTGTCTGTTTTTTTCTTAAACTTTCATTGCTGATGCCTATAGCCTGCAAAATGTATTATTGTATTGTGCAGCCGGGGGAGGCTCCCCACCAGCAGAATGCAAAAGTTGCTGATTGGATGAAAAAAAATGAATAATATATGACCAGCCTTAAGTCCCAAACACATGACCCGAACGTCCGGCGACATCAGCTGGTAAATTAAAACTGGCTGACATTTGGACCGTGTGTAAGGCAGTTGGTCCAACAGAAGCCGGCCATTTGGATGAACATGTTGGAAAACCAGCAGCCAACCAGCTCCTGATCAGAACTCTCAGCCAATGGCGTGTTATCCTCCTTTCAGAACACAGAGGAGCAGCAGGGGAGATCGCTGTACTAATGTCGGATGTTAGTACGGTGGTTCCGACCGGAGCTGACAGTTTGTTTTTTGTTCAACCCGCTGGAGTGTTAAATAAAGAAAACTAGTGGTGTGTACCTGGCTTCAGAAAGTATCGAAGCCAAAGCATTAGCATTACAGTCTGGGGACTTGCATTTTTTTAGAGGCCAGCAATGGCAGCACCCATACTTGTCTCACGAGTCACTTTAAAGATTGGACCTTGGCTTTTGCAACCTGAGCTGGATTTTTAAATTGCTTTAGAAACAGTAAAATCTTTGATGCTGTCACAGAACTGAGTAACGGTTCTACACTTGGCAATTTTGTGGAAACTTTGGAAGCTTTCCACCAGTTTCCAATTTTGAGCAAACAAGCAACTGTGGAAGAAATTGATTGCCATCCCTGCAATATCAGTTAAAAGGCATTTATCAATATTTTCTACCTTCGTTTCAAATTACAATTGCTTGATTGTTCAAAACCAGGAAACAATCTCCTAAAGCTGGCCACACACCAAACAAATGTCAGTTTCTGGCTGAATCAGAGGAAATTTGGATCACCCCCCAGCTGGACAAACTTTGATCTGAAGAGCAAAGGATCCAGATGGAAAATTGTTGGCTGAACAGTGGTTGCAGCCAATAAGCTGCAGTCGTGGTCTGGGTATTCTGACAACTGTGGGTGGCAGCTGTCAGAATGGAAAAGCTGGCAGGGAAGATTCTTCCATCCACAATGTTTAATATGAATGGATGAACCTGCTATACTTCTTACATATGGTTAGCTTAAAGGAGTTGTAAAGGCAGAAGATTTTTTTTCTTAAGGCATTCTATGCATAAATATAAAAAAACTTTCTGTGTGCAGCAGCCTCCCTCAGTCCCCCTAATACTTACCTGAGCTCCATCTCTATCCAGCGATGTGCACGAGTGCCTCGGCTATCTGGGACTCTCCCTCCTGATTGGCGGAGACACAGCCATTGGCTCCCACTGCTGTCAATCAAAGTCGGTTAGCCAATCAGGAAAAAGAGGGGCGGGGTCAAACCGCGGCCCTGTGTCTGAATGGCTTGGTTCGGGTGCTCCCATAGCAAGCTGCTTGCTGTGGGGGCACTTGGCAGGAGTGAGGGGCTAGGAGTGCCAGAGAGGGACCCGAGAAGAGGAGGATCTGTGCTGCTCTGTGCAAAACCATTACACAGAGCAGGTAAGTATGACATGTTTGGTATTTATAAAGAAAAAAAAACTTTAGTATCACTATAAAGCAGTATTAAACCCAAAACCAAAAATGTAATATATTGCAGCTTGCTAATTAATAAAATTCTTAGCTGTGCATTGCATTAGATTTTTATTTTTAGGCTTTTTTTTCCCTGGTGATCTGGTCAGTTATACCCCTGATGTATTAGAGTGCTCCCACTCTGGATGAAGGAGCACAGGGGGCACCATTGGACAGCAGCATTGTCAGTCTGGAGAGGTGGTGGGGGGGGGGGTAGTTGTACTAGCAGATTTAGATACATTAACAATTTAAAGCTAACCCCCTGCTCACACGTTACAAGCAGATACAGCAATAGTTTTTGTTCCTTTGGGAACAGACCTACTGGCAGGATCCCCAGGTAAAAATAAAGCAAAGTAAGCAAAAAAGAAAACTAATGCAGCCACCAAATCTATGACTTTGTAAGCTGCTGCATAATAAATGTTTGCTTTTGGGTTTAATACCACTTAAAGGTGAAATATTGCTGTAAACCATTTGAAGTGGTAAAATGTTTCTGTAGATGAAGAATAGCATGCTTGTTATACTCACTGTGTAACTTAAGTGATTAACCCTCTGCATTGTGTAAAAAGGCTCTTTGATCCCAGTGGTGTCACTAGGGTTGGTGTCACCCGGTGCTCACAGTGTCACCCCAACCCCCTTAATAATGCCACCCCAACTTAATAGTGTCATCCCCTTAATATAATGAAAGTGCAGGGTCTGGAGGAGAACCAGAGTAGAGCTTGAGTCAGCTTCCAGAGTCTGCTGAATGCTGAGATCAGGGGAGGTAAAGGCAATGTGGTGTTGCGGCTGCGCAGAGAGGTGCAGGATCTGTAGGAGGAGTTCTGCCCTCCTCTCTCCTGCTGACTGCTGAAAAGGGGGGAGGGGGGGTTGGCAAAGACAAGCCTTTCTGCAGCTGCACAGAGGAGTGCAGGATCTGGTAAAGGAGTTCTGTCCTCTCTGCTGCTGACTACAGATACAAGGTGGGGGCAGAGACAAGGGGTTTGCCACAGCTGCAGGAGAGGTGCGAGGGCCACATGAAATGGCCTGGGAGGCCGAATTTGGCCCAAGGGCCTTGTGTTTGACACCTGTGCTCTAAATATTTTGAGCACAAGTGAAACAAGCAGCATATTGCTAAATACGTCGCAAATCCCTGGTACACAACATTTTATAACATCCCTTGTATTGTATCTCAATAAACCTTTAACTTTTCAATCTTTATTCTCATTCTTTTCTCCCCGGTCAAATACACAAGTCCTTCCTCTATTTAACTCCTCTAACATCCCCAACCCGCAAGAGAACTCAAGAGAAAAGAAATTCCGCAACTACTTTTTTTTTAGCAGGCAGAGGCTCGAGGATCAGCAGTGTTCTGGGCTCAGCCTCAGTCACTCAGGGTTCATGGCAGATTCTTTGCGGAAGGAGTGTGAGTGTGAGGCCGCTCTGTAATTCCTGGAGTTGGAGGAGAACACGATGCACTGACCCGGGGTTCACCCTAGCATTGTCGTGACTCAGCCTCCACGTGATGTCACCAGGGCTGGTGCAAGAATTTATGACACCTTAGGTGAAACCTTATTTTGCTGCCCCCTTGGCTCCGTCCATGACTCCACTCACTTTGTCCTCTCCATGTATACAGTGGATAGGGCTGCTGTTAGAAATCGCGGGGCCCAGTACAGACTACCTGGCAGGCCCCCCCCAAGAAAATATTAGAGATATATTTGGCTAAAATTACAACAAAATCACTATTAGCAGACACAAATATAACATAACTCGCATAATTCCTGCTAAATCTAAAAAAAAAAAAAAAAACTATGTTAAATAAAAAAGAAGATGAGATGAGAAAAATATACAGGCTGGGCAGTTGGAGCTCAGTGATCAGAGAGAGAGAGAGAGAGAAACAAAGTTACAATTTACAAATAAACTCCTGTGCAGAGATAAGTGCTGGGAGGCTGGGAGGGGGGCCCACAGAAGGGAGGGGGATTAGTGAGGGACAACTGTCTCTTTCTCAACAGATAAAAGCTGATAGCAGGGAGAGGGACAGATCAGATTCAGGTGCTGGAGGAAGATTTCTGTATTTGTTGTCCATCACTAATCCCCCTCTCTGTGTGGGCCCCCCTGTGTGCTCGGGCCCCCTACAAGAGGGCTGGTGGTCCCCCCCTATCAGCGGCCCTGACGGTGGAGGTGGCGGGGTGGAGATTTTTGTGGCACCTCTCCATCTAATTCTTCAGTCGTGGTCTGCAGGCCTACACCTGCGCCTCTGGACTTGGCCTGAAGACAAATAGTGGCAATACAGCAGCCCTTTACAATACAGTGCCTGCTTTACATCTCAAACCTCTTTGCATCTAAGTCCCATTTACATCAATGCCCTCTTTTTCCCTTCCCCCTTCACATCACAGACCTTCCCCCTTTACATCAGTGTCTTCCTTGCATCCAAGTCCCCTTCACACCCCCCTTTATTTTCGCCTTGGTCCCCTTTATAGCCCCCTCTTGTACCCCAGTCCCCTTTACAACCCCCCTTTTCTTGAACCCCAGTCCCTTTTACAGCACCCCCTTACTTGCACCCCAGTCCCCTTCACAGCTGCCCCCAATACTTGCACCACAGAACCCTGCAAAGCCCCATTCCTTGTATCCCAGTCCTGTTTACAGCCCCCCTTCCTTGAACCTCAAGTCCCCTCCACAGCCTCCCTCTTTGCATTCCAGCCCCTTCTTCTGTGTATCTCAGTTCCCTCCACAGTCACCCTCCTTGTATCCAGTCCCCTCCACAGCCCCCCTTCTTGTATCCCAGTCCCCTCCACAGCCCCCTCCTTGCATTATAGGCCCCCCTTCTGTGTATCACAGTTCCCTCCACAGTCCCCCTCCTTGTATCACAGACCCTTTCAAAGCTCCCCTCCTTTTTTCCCAGTCCCCTCCACAGCCCCCCTCCTTGTATCCCAGTCCCCCCCACAGCCCCTCTCCTTGTATCCCAGTCCCTTCCACAGCTCCTCTCCTTCTATTCCAGTCTCTTCTACAGCTGTCCCTCTTTACTTGCACCTCATCAGTTTCACAGTCCCCACCTTTCTGGTATTCTGGTCCCCTTTACAGCCGCCTGCCTTACCTTCAGTCCCCTTTATGTGACTGTCCTCTCTGTTATCTTACACAGCAGGTAGAAGACAGTGGCTGCAGCATGTCCGAGCAGAGGGCAGGAGCTGTCCAACTTTCCATTTAACACGCTGATGATTGGACGCTAGGACCGCCCCTAGCAACAAATTACAGGCTTTTTAACTTGAAAAGTTGGACAGCTCCCACCTTCTGCTTGGACATTCTGTCTTCTACCTTCTGTGTAAGGATGAAATCAGCGGTGGGGCAGGAGGAGTCACACGAGAGAGAACACATAGGCAGTCTGCCATTTAGTGATACCACAGCACTTGTCACCTGCACATACAACCCCCCACTCCCCACACAAAGGGCAGGGGAGGTCGGGACTCTGGAGGAGAAGCAAGTAAGTCCTTCACTATGTGGCGATGCAATGCCACTCACATAGTGAGGAATCGGATAGGGAGGCAAAGAGGCAGCTGCCTTGATTGGGTCCCGCAGGGTGCTGTCACCCCCCCCCATAGACACCCTGGTGCAGTCTACACCACCCGCACCCCCCTTATGACACCCCTGTTTGATCCAGTATGCACAGATCCTCCCTCTCCTGCACATTCACTCTGGACAAGTCCAGATAAGACACAGTAAGTGTAGTTCAGCTGCACATGCTCAATTTGGTCTGTATTGCTGGAGAGGACACTTCCTGGTTTTAGCTGAGCTATTCAGGTCACATGGTATTAACATCACACATTTGGGCGTGTATACAGATCCTAAATGACAGCCCAGTCCCTCCCTCCTCCTCCATGCCAAGTACCTAAAAAAGAACACAGTGGGTGGGATGTCACATCTTGATTGATGGATGATCCGTCTCCTATAAAAGCATGAGGACACAGGCTGTAGTGGTTTTCAAGAGGTAGTGATTCCATAAAGGAGATAACGCCACTGTACATGTTTTTGCAGTGTTCTTTTCTGACTTCTCACACCTCATCACACCTGGCAACCCACTGATACCTTACTAACACCCCACCCCCTGTCATCCTCATCACACCTGGCTACCCACTGATACCTTACTAACACCCCACCCCCTGTCATCCTCATCTTGATCACACCTGGCAATCCACTGATACCTTTCTAACACCCCACCCATTGTCATCCTCATGTTCATTACACCTGGCAGCCCACTGCAACCTTTCTAACACCCCACCCCCTGTCATCCTTATCTTCATCCCACCTGGCATCCCACTGCAACCTTGCTAACACCCCATCCCCTGTCATCCTCATCACATCTGGCACCCCACCACAACCTTGCAAACACCCCACCCCTTTTATCCTCATCCTCATCACACCTGGCACCCCACTGAAACCTTGCTAACAACCTTCCCCCTGTCATCCTCCTCACACCTGGCACCCCACTGCAACCTTCCTAATACACTACCCCCTGTCATCCTCATTCCCCCTATAACCCCCTGCCAGCTTCCAAACACATGCATTGAGAAAGCAGCTTATTCCAATGTAGAGAGGATAAGGGTCTCTTCCCCACAAATGTGTGGTGGTGGGTAACATGGTCTGTGGATGGGTAATGTGGTCTGTGGATGGGTAATGTGGTCTGTGGATGGGGGCACATTGAATTATGGAACACTAAGTTAACAATAAAGATGTCACCTCAGGTGAATGATTATGTGTTACTAAACCAACAACAATAAAATCAGTCTGTATATGCACTCTAGCATGCTTGTTATACCCCTTAGTGTGGATCCTAAGGGGTTAATACTCTGCATTGTGTAAAAAGGCTATTTGATCCTGTCTTCTCTGATCATCTTCAGACTCCAAACAAATAACCTAAAATTTACAGAGTCTATAGAGTCAGGCTGCTCAGTTTGGTGTGTATTGCTAGAGAGTATTTTGGGAGGGTACATGTGATCAGCACAGGCCCAATCAGCACTGTCCAGACATGTTCAGACATGTTCAGACAGAGAATCAAGGGTCTTGAAGCCTGATAGGACAATTGTGGGAGAAATGAAAACTCCTCCTACAAGTTATCAGTACTCACTGATACAAGTCACAAGACTGCTCTAACTGCTATATACAGCTGATGTAAAAAGGTTTTGACCAGTTTTTATTTACACATTTATTTACTAAAATAATTGCATTTCCATGTTCTGTGTACTATAGGAGACCATATATAGTGAATGCGGGATCTGGGTTTAGTAACACTTTAATTCCACTTGCGTAGTGTATGGAAAGCATAATAGCTATGTGGCTACCATACAACCAGATTTTCAATCCTTCTTATTGAGTAACCCAATAAATAGGGTTAGGTTAGGTTCTCTCTTTCTTGTAAGTAGAGGTACACAAACAAATTAACCGCCTTAGCGGTAATCCCGAGCGTGACTCGGGGTTGCTTTTTCATTGCAGGAGCGGTTACCCCGAGTCACGCTCGGGGTGGATTGCAGAGAGCGCAGCGGTGTTCTCTTACCTTATCCTGGCGATCCAGCGATGATCTCTCATTGCTGCGACCGCCAGCCGAGAGTCCCGCCGCTCCTCCGTCCCTCCGTCGGTACGATCACTTCCTAGTTCCGTTCCCTGCAGCAGCAATGCTGCATGGGAGCGGAACTAGGGAGGGAAATTAAAAAAAAAAAAAAAAAAAACGTTACACAAAACACACTTTATATTATATTATATTATATTATATATATATATATATGCATATATATATATATATATATATATATATATGCATATGTGTATATATATATATATATATATATATATATATATATATACATGCATATATATATATATATATATATATATATATATATATATATACATATATATATAATATGCACACACACATATATATATATATATATATAATATATATATAAAATTATATTATTGATATATATATATATATATATATATATATATATATATATATATATACACACACATACACACATATCTATATATAATATATAATGCATGAATTATAATCTAATCAATAATATAATTTTATTATATATATTATATATCAAATAATAAAATAATATTATTGATTCGATTATAATTCATGCGTTTGTGTTTCAAATTTATCACATCTGGGATGTCTACTAGAGTCTTGTTTTGGTCAGGTTTAAGTCAGTAATTACTAAGAATTGTAGGCCTATAATACATAACGCCAAATTTCCATGAAAAGAATTGTACCGCTTTTGGTATGTAATTCCAGACATAATCATACCGCCAGGGAGGTTAAAACGTGTAGAAAAATATGAGTTTACATAAACATGATCCATGCTTCACTCTGGATTGGTCCATCCAGTGGACACATAAAGGGGCCATTTACAGCAAAGGCAGAGGAACCGTAAACCAAAAGAACATTTATTAAGTAGACAGGTTGGTAACATTCACGCATATAATTGTAGAATGAGAATAACTGAGATATTTGACTTTATGTATAAAAGTAAAACATTGTACCGGGAGCTCTGCACTGGAGTCTTCCTGAGATTTGCGTGTTCTCCCTGAGTTTGTACAGATTTTGTCCCCCATTGTAAAAACATACTTCTGGAAAGAAACATCTTCCATCCACTTGGCCATGAGCCTCTGTATGACTGGGTTGGGAATATTAGACTGTAAGCCCTCTCAAGGCAGACACTATAATGAATGTCTCATTGTTCTGGGTACAACAGATTATGTGGTTACTATGTAAATGTTTACAATCGATGAATAAATAAACATTTCTATTCAGCCCACTATTCCAAGTAACCAGCTTACAGATGACTGTGGACAATTCCATACAGTTGCCTACGAACTTCAGATGGTGGTTGGACATTCAGGTATGATGCAACCAGCCTCAGGCATTAGCGGTCAGTCCTTGGGTGCAGAAACAAAAATACTCAGCTTAGGCCTATGCAAATGGGGCATACAGTAGGAGTTCCAGTAGACACATGGAGGCACGTCTTGTGTGGGTTTATCTTGGGCAACACTAGTGCTTTAAGTGGGCCGGTATGCACTGGTACTCAGTACCGCCACTTCCAAATATGGCTCTTGAGCATACCGAAACCTCTCTGTGCGCCTTAGCATACCAGTACGCTCATTTTGGACATCTGCGCCCTCAATTGCCCCCCCACAAGAATATTTCCCACTCCAGAGCCAAACCAGTCACCACCAGTGAGTCCCCCTGCTCCGGAGTCCCAGCCCAGGCCAGGGGGGGGGGTGCTCTGTGGGGACCCTGATGTGGGGTGGGGGGCAAAAAAATTTATAGGCTATAATAGAGTACCAGGACCTCTTTTGGGCCACTTAAAGCACTGGGCAACACAGTATAGATCGGACATGTTTAGGTTTAGTTAGAGCAACAGCATTTCAAACCCCCTCATCAGCCACCTCCGCGCACCCCTTCCAAAGCTCCCAAAGGGGTTTTTTTATTAGGAAAACGATATACATGCCTCTTTCCAGCAGTGTTCTAGCACGTCTGTGAATGTCATAGCAACACACTTTTCTTCCTGCAAGGGCGAAGAGGTGTGGGTATTCTTGAAGGACAAGGCACTGATGTGTGAGCTCCATTCAGTCCTGGAGTACTGTTAGCCCAGCCTGCATATTGATGCACACCCTTGAGGGGTGTGTAAATGACAGACAGGGCTTACAGGAAATCGGCAGTATGGTGCAAGCGTCGTTCTGCCCTAAGAGGACCACCAAAGTTGGATCATGGAGAAAGTAAGCCGAGATTGGCAATATTCCACGCAGGGAAGGCTCCCTGGGCCACCGCCCCTCACTGGGAGAAAACAGTAGCTCCACAGGAGGATTCCCCTATCAACACTGACTGTGTTGATGGGGGAATCAAGTGATTTTCTTTCCTGCAACTCATGGTTGGGCATACATGATTCAATTGATCCTACCATAAGCAGCCAGGTGATTGTCTTCTAATGTATTTGTGGCACTCTACTTGACAAGTCTGTGTATATTAAATACTCACTCATCAACACCTTCACCTCAAATATAGTCATTTCTGAATATCTTTTAGAACCTTTACATTTTTTCATTTTTATCTTTTAGTATTATGAAAATGTCTTTTATACAAGTCATTTTTTAAGGAACTGGCCCTTTAACTATTAGACAGATATATGACTGTAGCTATTTCTTCTCCTTGTATGCAACTGACATTTCCCTTCCATCAGATGAGCTATTACGTTGTCAAAAGTGGAGACTTTTTGTCCCAGCGCTATGTCGTCTTTTTAATGACTAGCCTTGGCTCCCGTAGAGATGTATAGTACAGTAGGAACTGTATTATCTATGTTGGCAGGGGAGGAAACTGAAAGACAAACTTGCCTGCAGGAAAATAACCCATATCATAACTTAGTAAAAGCAAATGAATGCATACCCAAAATATATACACAGTGTCAAATATTAATGGCATCCTAAACTGTCCCCACCCCAGAGCCATTCATTACTGTCTGGGCCTGCTCAGTGAAGCCCCCATTGTGCAGTATCAGTGCGCTTATTGAGCAAGGCAGACAGCAAAGGAAAATGTTGCAAGTATGAATACTTTTTGGGTGCATGGAATATTTTTCTCACGCCCTCTTGTCATACCTCCATTTGACCTTTTAAATAAGGAAAGCTACATTAAGTAATTAAGTGGTTGCCAAGTATAGACACAATCCTGTCCATTCTTCGGTGTGAGGGCTACAAGCCTGATGTAACAATAGTAATTTTTGAGCCGAAAGCTTAAGATGGATGGTGTTGGCTGTGTGTCTAGGCCCAAGGCTATGTCCCATAGTCTGACCAGCAGTGACCTCCTCTCGCTCTCTGCCATTAGACGCCAGACCAGGCACCAGCCCTATGTCACAATTACTTACCCCTTGTTGACAATACTGCTGAATGTTGCAGTAGGCCATCTCATGCTGTGTCTATCTGTGCCTGACCTTTATGAACTGGCTGAAAAATCACTGAGCCATAGATCCAAAGCCCATAATAAAACGATTACACAATAGAAATTCTCCCGTACCCTTTTATGTGCCAGCATATTCCATATGGTTTATTTCATATGTCCTAATGTGTATAGATTTGGCCTACTAATAAGCTTTTCCTGGTTGACAGGAGGACTAAGTGACGCTGTCAATATTAGCACAGAGAATGCAGAGAATGTACATCTTATATCAACCAAAGCAGTATAGTGGAGTCAACTTTAGTTATGTAGTGCAGAGAATAACACTGTTTAATATCTCACACCAAAAAATCAGCAATCAATTCTGTTCTCTATTGCACACAGGCAAAAGCTGATTTCCAGCTAGTTGCTATAGCTTACAGCAACAGTGTATAGCACTTTGCAGTACATTAAAAATAACTTGCAAAATAGTGGTTGTGAAGCTTCATTTAAACAAAATAAAAAAAAAATTCCAAAAATGTTATACTTACCTGCTCTGTTCAGTGGTATTGCACAGAGCAGCCCCAAACCTCTGCTTGTGGGATCCCCCACCAGTGATCGTGTCTCCTCCTCTTCTCTGTGTAATACCATAGGAAGCCGCTTCCTATGGAGGTACACCTGTGGGTGCATAGACACACACAGCGTTGCTCAGCCATCACCACCCCCACCCTTTCCTGCTGGGAAGACTTACCCCTCCACTTGTCCTGGCAACTATTGTCACAGATATAGAAAAGTAAAGAGAAATCCAAAATGTTATAGTTTACCCAGAACAAGAGGTGAGAGGAAATATTCCAATCGGGGAAAATGGGAATTCCATTCACTTTGGAGAATTATCCTTTGATTTACTTTTCCATCTCCAGGTCAGTAAGTAAAGAAAAGTCTGGCCAGCAAGACACAGACAGCAAATTTTAACCTGATACTGACTATAACCCTTCCTTACTCTATCCAGAACTAAAATAATCATTTTGATTTTACATATACTTTAATAAAAAGTCAGTAAAGTTAATAGGTCTTTTCTTATGTGGAATCTAATCTAACCAACATCTGCTGCGTTGCCATAGGATGTAAAATGACCTGGCTGGACATCATTTGAAAAACAGTGGATTCGTTGTTTTGGATTATGGCTGATTTATCTGGAACATTGATCTGGAACATGTATGCAGATCAGGAGTTCATAAGATAAGGTCAGCATCAGGGGATCTAGGAACCCCCCAGTCTACTGCAAGAGCATGTATGCATGGGTGTCATCTGAGAAATGACTATTTAGAGGTAGAATTGGGCCACCATGTCTATGGCTACCTTTAGGAGAAGTAGGGAAATTTAAGTGCACTTGGCTCTTACCTACACATGACTGGTTATTTTGCAGCATATCCAGTCCTCGGGCTATCAGTTCTCTAAGAACCAAATACAATCAATGAAGCCTTGTTTTGCAGTTTAGCTCTTAAGATGGCTATATAGTTACATAGTTACATAGTTAGTGAGGTTGAAAAAAGACATCAGTCCATCCAGTTCAACCTATGATGTGCGCGTGTGTTTGCTGTTAACCATACATTGTATACCCCTGTATGTTGTGGTCTCTAAGGTGCCCATCTAATAGTTTTTTGAAACTATCAATGCTTCCTGCTGATACGACTGCTTGTGGAAGAGAATTCCACATCCTTACCGCTCTTACAGTGAAGAACCCCTTACGCATTTTAAGGTTAAACCGCCTTTCCTCTAGTTTTAGTGAGTGGCCACGTGTCTTATTGTATTCCCTTACTCTGAATAGTTTGTTCCTTATGCTAGGGTCGCCAGTACAGTATTTGTGCATTGATATCATATCCCCCCTCAATCGTCTCTACTCCAGAGAGAATAGGTTCAGTGCTTGTAGTCTTTCCTCATAGCTGATGTCCTCCATTCCCCTAATTATTTTTGTTACTCTTTCCAATTCCAGCACATCCTTCCTAAGGACCGGTGCCCAGAACTGGACAGCATACTCCAGATGTGGCCGGACCAGAGTCTTGTAGAGTGGGAGAATAATCTCTTTATTTCTGGAGTGAATCCCCTTTTTTATACATCCCAGTATTCTGTTGGCTTTGCTTGCAGCGGCTTGGCATTGCATGCCACTGCCAAGCCTGTTGTCTACCAGTACCCCCAAGTCTTTTTCCATCCTAGACTCACCCAGAGGTTCCCCCCCCCCCTAGTGAGTAGCTTGCTTTCTGGTTTCTGGCCCCCAAGTGCATTACTTTACATTTTTCAACATTAAACCTCATCTGCCATGTAGTTGCCCACCCCGTTATTTTGTTCAGGTCCGCTTGTAAGGTTTCCACATCCTGCATAGATATTGGCAAGCTTAGTTTAGTATCATCCGCAAATACTGAGATTGTACTAGATATCCCCTCCTCTAGATCATATATGAATAAATTAAATAGGATTGGTCCCAGGACCGAACCCTGGGGGACCCCACTTTCCACACCCGCCCAATCCGAGTACTCCCCATTAATCATCACCCTCTGGACTCTCCCCTGGAGCCAGTTCTCTATCCAGGTACTCACCTTATGGTCCATACCTACCTTCCTTAGTTTGTACAGTAAGCGTTTGTGGGGAACGGTGTCAAAGGCCTTTGCAAAGTCCAGATACACCACATCCACAGGCTTGCCTTTATCTAGATGGCAGCTCACTTCATCATAGAAGGTTAATAGATTGGTTTGGCAAGAACGATTTTTCATGAATCCATGCTGATTACTACTAATAATACCATTTTCATTACTAAAGTCTTGTATGTGGTCCCTTAACATCCCCTCCAAAATCTTGCAGACTACAGATGTTAGGCTGACCGGTCTATAGACATGAGATTGCATTTGAAAGATATGACTGCAAAAATATCTTGCTGATATTAGTTGGCTAGGTCTGCAGAGGTCTCACAGACATACAATGTATTGCAATCTGCTGGATTAGGTAATAATCATCCTCTTTCTATGTCAATGTTTAGTGCAGTGCTGTAGTCTTTTTTCTGTGTTCAGTCAACAGAGATTAATATCAATTTTTAATATCAATTTTGGTTCAAATAGAATCAGTCCTGATAAGTTTCTGAAATGTATTCAGATATATTTGAAAATATAAAAGTTAATGCAATATGCCTTAAAGATGGTGCTGCTGCTGACTTTCTTCTTCAAGGTTGCTAGCCTAATACCATACTCATTTTATGGCTTTTCTACTTGTTAAGTCACTGACTTGGAACAGTTATGCAGATTGGGGGCCCTGATTTCTCTGGCTGCATGCTTTCTTCAGTCATTCAGTATTAAAATATGTGTGAACTTTTACCTTATAAAATGACCCATACAATTTAAAACAAGGCAGCAAGGCAGAACAATTGTGCATAAATTAAAAAAAAAAAAAAAAACCCTCTAAATACCATTTTTTTTTTTTTTTTTAAATAATCGATCACATAACTTAAATTCTCAGCTGCGTAAGGTGCTTGGAGAGGTGGGGGTGGGGACTGCAGGGAATTGTCAGCAGGAGACAAAGAGACAGCAGTACACTGATCTCCCCAGTGATTAGCTGTGCAGGGGGCGTGTCAGCACAAGTTTTAGTACAGGCATTGTAGGACAGGCAGGCTGTGCTCCCTAGTGCTCCCTAGTAGAATGCAAAGAAGAAAACTGACTGTAACATGGTCTGTTTAAAATAGAAGACTGGCAGGATCACCAGGTATTTCACACAAAAGGAAGCATGGCAAAGAGAACAGGATACTTTTAAACACAAGTCCATGGTAACACAAACACATATCAGTAATGTAAAATATAGGGAAAAACATACACTTTAAACTGTAGGATGAGTCAAGGAGCCAGCCATATATAATATATAAAACACAAAAATGAATAATAGCAATGGCACCATACCAGTTTTCTTGTTTACATAATTTTTAAATATTGAATTCTTAACCTGAAAATGAAGCAGAAATTCCAAACAACAAGTGAAATCAGTTAGAAAGACTCCAATGCCACCCCAGGAATCAGAGCTAAAGTCTGAGTTAAGGCTGGTGAAAATCTGATTGGCAACTGTGACAAAATCATACAAAAAAGGTTGATACCATATGCTTTCTGTATGAGACACAGTGGTAATATGTATCTGTAGGGAAAACCTTCATTTTAGTTTTGGATAGAGTGGGGAAAAGTTAGTCCCTATGTCAAGGTTTTAATGTTGTCAGTGTCTCCATCGGGAGGATTCACCCTGCTATTTGTACTGGTGACCATTGTCACCAGAAAAAAAATGGGAGGGAAATCTAAAATGGTACAGTTGTTCCAAGATCAAAAGGAGAGGGTAATCTTCAAATAGGGACAATGGTAACTGTCTAAGAGGGAAATTCTTCACACTTTGTGAGATTTCCTCTAACTTCAGTTGCCTTTGTAGGATAGAAAATAAAGGGGGGATTCCCTAATGATGCACAAATGGCAAAAAAAACAACAACCTGACAGGGATTTTTACATCTTTCCTACTATATCCAACGCAAAAAAAGTATTCTTAAAAGGTATATCTCTCCTATAATACATAAGGATGAACTAAAAGGGTTAAAAATTGCCAGATTACTGGCAGTCTAGGGAGGACTGATGAACTTTATCAATGTCTGGATAAAAACTAAAGCCCTAAACAAGAAGTTGTGCTACCTGTATACATTTCAACTCCTATTTTGCAGTTGCAACTGCAGCAAACCTTAAACTAAATTTCACAAAACTATACGAAATATTGTCTTAAGCATTTTGCATCTAAAAGTCATCAAGGAAGTACTAAAGCTAAAATGAAATGAATAGTTTATGTGTCTAAAATGTATACTCAAATTATACATTGAGATTACACCAATTACCACTGGTATTATATAGAAAAAATAATAGGAAATAACAAGATTCATCTTCACTTCCATTTAGAGAATGTGTTTTATTGGAATGAAAGTGGTCCAAAGACTATCTTTTACATGTGACGTGTGGAATTCTTCTGTTAGAATCCCCATTGAAGGCCTTGCCACTATCCCTTTATTTTCTTGTTATCTTTTGTGTTACAAGTTAACAAGATGGAGCATCCTTATATTGATGCCATTATGTGGGGGTTGTTTGCTCTGACATTTGTCTCTTTTCTTCCTTTTGTGCTTTTGCCCTCACTTGGAGATTTATGTATTTTTGATATTAAATTCGTTCTCCCTTTAACCTGCTCTCTTGTTGACTTTTATTGAACCCTGTGGCCTTTTTCCTGGATGTTTCCATATTTAATAGCTCATCACTCCTTAATGGACAGTCTTCATTGTCACCCTTACATTGGGATGCTGTCCCCAGTTGCACTTGGAGTTTACTCTGTTCTTGAACTTCTGCAGCTCTCCATAGTTCAGATCGTCAGATATTTCATTGGGTTGCTCAACCTTTCTGTTCTTCCTTGTATCCTTGTACAACAAGTATTTTCCCTCCTAGATACCAAGTTCTTAATCACTTAGACAAACAACTCTGCTAATCATGGGGCAGCCCTCCCAATGCTTAGGGTTTTTGTTTTGCTGGCCTCCCAATGCTCTGGCTGTTGTAGTAAGGCAGCTTGGCCTCTATGACCTGGAATTTCATTCCTACTTTCTCCTTGCAGCAAGCTGCCTTGTCCAGCTCTTTGTGGGCCAAAGGGCAGACTCCTGGCTGTAAAGGCTGGCAGCAGCTGCTGGAGGTGACATAACCAGACAACAAGCCTCTGCTCACACACACTCATGGATGAATCAATGTATTTCTGTATTTCCCATTTCTGTGCGTGACTGGCACAGCTCAGCTTGGCTAAGACACAAAGAAAAGGGAAGTTCAGCTTTCCAGAGACTGGGATCTGGAGACTTGTCTGCTTAGTGTCATCCACTGACGTGGTCATTTTTCTCTGCTAGAAGTGCACTATCTTTATGATGATGATGGCGATTGTTTCCCATGGTGCCTTGTGCGCTATGCCCTGAAGGTCCTTCTCCAACTAGATGCTAATTGTACGGGCTGCACACTACTGGCAGCTCGCATGCTCGAGGGATGCATGGAGCTGATCAGCTAGCCTTAATTGACAAGGACTTGTCTGTATTTAGGAGCAGCTGCTCCCAGTGCTGGTGTACACCAGTGCAATCTTAACACGATGTCTCTAGCCTGGAGCAAAGAGAGTGTAAATGTGGTTAAAATCAAGGAAGATTTATTGTGCATTCTCCAGGGTGAAAGGGACATAAAGCAGCCACCACGATCTTCCCTGGAAGGGGTCCCATTCATCAGCCTCGCAACCTTTGTAATATGTCCAGCAGCCATGCTTCACGTATAATTAATAATGGTGCGACCATTTAGGGGGATTAGGCAGGTGACAATATTTAGAGGCAATATATCACTGCAAACAAGCCATTTGGGGGAGTGAATGAAGAACCAATATTGTAGTAGGGAAAAAAAAAACAATTACCCTTCTATCTTGTACCATGCTCATTCCTGGAGATCATAAGGTGTGCTCATCTACTGGTGTACATTATAACATTTACCTGAGATACAGTTGAAACTGGAGATGAAAAATTGGTAACCAGTTACCTGGCAGCTATATTTCTTACTGGAATCAGCAAGCTAGAATGGGACTGCTGTGGTCATCACCTACATTTCCCTTCACTTCTTGGGGTTGATTTACTAAAACTAGAGAGTGCAAAATCTGGTGCAGCTGTGCATGGCAGCCAATCAGCTTCTAACTTCCTCTTGTTCAATTAACCACTTTACCCCCGCTCACTGTGCCTGTGCGGCACAGTGGCTCGTTCCCGTCCAGCGACGTAGACCTACGTCGCTGGACTCCTCCCCTTGTGGGCGGCGCTCGCGCGCCGCCGGAGGCTGGCTCCCGCTGTATTCAGTCACAGTGGGAGTCGGGCCAGGGGAGGAGCAGCGGTGATCGCCGCTGCTCTTCCCCGATCGTCGGGGAATCGAGTTTGGAGATCTGCCCGCTTGTGTAAACAAAGCGGGCGGATCTCCTAAGTGACAGACAGTGACAGATTGCAGGGTTCAGCATAGCTGGACATGCGATCTGTCCCTGTGCCACTCAGTCACCTCCCCCCACACACATTAGTAAGCACCAGGCATACATTAACCCCTCCCTCTCCAATAAAATTAACCCCTTCCCTGTCATTTTTACAGTAACAGTGCACATATATAGCACTAATTACTGCAGTAATGTCACTGTTACCCCCAAAAGTGTCAAAAATGTCAGACAAGGGTCCGATCTGTCTGCCGCAATGTCGCAGTCCCGCAAAAAAATCGCAGATCGCCGCCATTACTCGTTAAAAAAAAAAACACCAAAAATGACAAAAATCTTTCCCTTAGTTAGTAAATGCAATAACTTTTGCGCAAACCAATCAAAATACGCTTATTGTGATTTTTTTTACCAAACATAGGTAGCAGAAAACAAATTGGCCAAAAATGTAAAAAAAAATTAGATTTTTACATTTTTTTGGGGGGAATTGCATATGAAAAAATGTGAAAAATATTGTTATTTTTTCAAAATTTACGCTCTTTTTTTGTTTATAGCGCAAAAATTAAAAACTACACAGGTGATCAAATACCACCAAAAGAAAGCTCTGTTTGTAGGAAAAAAAGGATGTAAATTTTGTTTGGGTACGGCGTCGCACGACTGCGCAATTGTCAGTTAAAGTTGCACAGTGCCGAATCGCAAAAAGTGGCCTGGACTCTTCCTTTTTTTTTTCTTTCTTTTTTCCCCCCTGCAAAGTAAATGCATAATGTGCTAGTATGCAATGCATACTAGCACATTTTGTGACACTTACCTGCAACAAAGCCCGCATTGTCCCTTCTGCCGGCCGCATCCATCTTCACTCGTCTTTTTTTGCGGGTCTGCAGACTCCAGGTGTATTACCGGCCGGAGCCGCATGACATCACTCCCACGCATGCGCGCAAGAGTTGCCAGTCACGGCACAGGGCTCTGAAGAAACGGCCGCCCATGCGCCGATTAAGTCATCGGCTGCATGCAATTTAAATATCTCCTAAACAATGCAAGTTTAGGACATATTTACAGCATCTATAGGTAAGCCCTATTTCAGGCTTACCTATAGGTAAAAGTCATCAAAGTGGGTTTACAACCACTTTAAGCTTTGAAAAAAAAAAAAAACAGGAAGCCGATTGGTTACTATGTAGAGCTGCACCAGATTTTGCGCTTTACGGTTTTAGTAAATCAACCGCCTAGTGTCCTGGGTTTACTGCCCACAAGTAACCATGTCTATAGGCTGCCAGTTTTTAAAAGTTTTTAAGTTTCCTCCTGGTACACTTTCTTCATCCCATAGGCTAAACACATACTGGTATGTACACTGGCTTGTGCAAATAAACATTTCCAGCGATCAAAAACACAGGTCTTCCATTTCTTCCTAAATTTAATAAATAATCTTATTATGGCCAAAGCATTGCATGAAATGGATTTTATCTTCATAAAAAAAATCCATAATTCAAAAAAATTAGATATTGCTGTGGTTTTTAAGGAGAATAGACAAGGCTTACAAGTATCTAGGCTGCAGCATGCTTTGCAGTTCATCGAGTAATCCAGGGCAACCAATCATATTGCAGAAACTCTAAAGTCAGGACAGTAAAAAAACATTCAGTTTGGTATTGTAGGGTTTTGCACTCTCAACTTTGCCAACCACTCATGCAAGACCTGTGAATTCAATGTTCTCAATATTTTGAATATCTACTGTCCTAAGAATTATATCTAGCTTTCAAATAAATGCCATTTAGAATCATATTAATTCATCTATTAATACAAAGACAAGGCTGAGGTAAACAGTAGCCCATAGCAGAAAAATGGGAAACCACATTTTTTTTTTCACTTGATTATGCTAAATTGCTGAAAGCTCATTCTGATTGGTTGCACTCTGTACTTTAGTATTAAAGATCTTGGAGTAACTTTTGTCCCGCTGGATACTTTCCCTACTCTAGACTTTATTTTTAGGCCTTTATAGACACAAAATCAACATACAGCCCACAATTCCATATCGGTGTCTTTGTGTATACAGTGCAGCAACATCTGAAGAGCCATTCAGACTCTTGTGAACGGTTATTTCTTTCTCTTAATTTTTAGAGGGATAGAAAACTTCTTTTTGTTCATTATGTGGGAAACATGTAATTTTCTCACAGTTTGCACATGTAAAAGAGGCATAATAGAATTGGTATCTTTATTCAAAGTTGCATGGTTTTTTTTTTCTTCTTGATTTTAAACAAAACTTCTCTAACTTTTGCTTGTTTTCTCAACTTTTTCTGCAGGAACAATGCGAACATTGAAGGCCACAGTTGGGAGCCTGCACAGTTGGAGATCCATTTTAGACATCTTTGGATTTCATCAATCAAACTGACTGCAATTTTCCATAAAAACCCCTGAATTTGGGTCAGAAAGTGGGCAATCCAGATAAAGATCATTCTACTTGTCTTGTGAGATGATAAATAGGCAGCTTTTCAGTACAACAATGCCAGAAGCTTCAGATTTGTAATGCACGTCTATAGCTTGTGAATGCCAGTGAGTCAATGCCATTTCTGTATGTCTTGCCATGCTCACAGAAGAGATGTCTTTATATTGCAGAGTGTGTTAGTTGGACCGTTCTCCCTTGCCTTACTGCACAGAGCTCCTGCCAAGTTCTAACCGACTTCATAGAGAATAATTGTTAAAGCAAATTTTCACTGCATCTGAGCACCACAAACCAAAAACACTAATTCATTTTTAATATTCAAAGCAAACTCCCTCATCCATCTATGTCTCTATGCTATATTTTGTTAAAAAATCACTTTGAAAACACCCCCCTAGCATTTCTGGCCATGGCCATGGCCATCTTCAAAAGGGCTGATGATTCATGTACCATTTACTTCCTGGTATCCATCCACCCTTAGTTTAGGCATGCAGACAGGAGGGGTTGCTTAGCTGAGAAAACCTCTTCTTCTCTCCTCTCCTGCTGAAGACTCCTGGGATGTATGACATCATTTGCCTAGGAAGTAACTGAAGAAAAAAAAAAAGTTTAAAAAAAGTAAATAGGATACACTTTCCTATCTAGTTACTAATTCTAGCAGCATGAGGCTTAATAATAATAATTAATAATTAATGTTGATTCTAAAGTAAAGTTCCCCTTTAACCACTTGCCGTCTGCTCACTAGAGCACTACTGAGGCAAAGTGGTTCGTTATCGTCTGGCGACGTAGACCTACGTCGCCAGACACTCCCCTTTCTCGGCGGCGCGCGCGGCGCTGGAGGCTCGCGCGCCGCTGGAGGCTCGCTCCCGCTGTATTCAGTCACAGCGGGAGTCGGGCCAGGGGAGGAGCAGCGGCGATCGCCGCTGCTCTTCCCCGATCGTCGGGGAATCGAGTGTGGAGATCTGCCCGCTTGTGTAAACAGAGCGGGCGGATCTCCTAAGTGACAGGCAGGGTCAGATTGCAGGGTTCAGCATAGCTGAACCCTGGATCTGTCCTTGTCACACAGTCACCTCCCCCCAAAAGTACCCCCAAAAGTACCCCCAAAAGTACCCCCAAAAGTGTCAAAAATGTCTGTCAAGGGTCCGATCTGTCCGCCGCAATGTCGCAGTCCCGCAAAAAAAAATCGCAGATCGCCGCCATTACTCGTTAAAAAATAAAACACCAAAAATGACAGAAATCTTTCCCTTAGTTAGTAAACGCAATAACTTTTGTGCAGACCAATCAAAATACGCTTATTGTGAATTTTTTTACCGAACATAGGTAGCAAAAAACAAATTGGCCAAAAATTTCAAAAAAATTTCGATTTTTAAATTTTTTTGGGGGGGAATTTCATATAAAAAAAATGTGAAAACTATTGATATTTTTTCAAAATTTACGCTCTTTTTTTGTTTATAGCGCAAAAAGTAAAAATCACACAGGTGATCAAATACCACCAAAAGAAAGCTCTGTTTGTGGGAAAAAAAGGACGTCAATTTCATTCGGGTACGGCGTTGAATGACCACGCAATTGTCAGTTAAATTTGCACAGTGCCGAATCGCAAAAAGTGGCCCAGACGTAAGACAGCAAAATCCTCCGGTGGTAAAGTGGTTAACCTGTAAACACAAGGATAGGCTGAATCAATTTTTTGCTGAATGGAATTTAGAATGCTCAGAAACAACCCCTGCAGTTTCCAACTCTTTCTATCTACTGCATTCATTATTAAAGGGTAACTTCACTTTCTTGGGGAAAGAAATAGCAAATAAAGAAAAAATAATATAGCGTACACAACTGCGACACAAATCATATTGTAATTTAATGTTATTAAAATGACCTTTCCTTTTCAATCTGCAGCCACTGTGATTTTTCTGAAAATGCAATATGGCTACCTGGAGGTGTCCTGTACACAGAATGTATACTGACCACACCCCCAGAAACATAATTTCCTGCTTGTGTGATTGGCTCGCTGATTTTGCCAGAAGTCTGCACTAAGATTCAAGTCAGATTTCAGGCATCCCCTGCAACCAAAATTTTATTTTTGGTGAGATACTCCCAATAGGAACACGTCTAAAGGGATGCAGACCCAGCAGATTTCTTCATTAGTGCTCTGCAGGTGCACAGCTGATTGATAATTATGAAACCACTCCCATTAGAATAATTTTCCCACAGGGGCACAGAGAAGCAAACAGGGATTCCTTCAGAATAACAAAAGGTAGGAATCTGCAGCAAAGGTTGTTATAATCATTGCAATGTACAGAGATCACCCAGAGGGGAATGTTTTTTTCTCAACAAAAGTGAAGTTACGCTTTAACAGTAAAATACAGCGGTGGGAGTGAGACAGGCCTTGCTGCAACAGAACAAGTGAATTTTGTGATTGGTGTGATGAAGACATGAGCATTGGCAGAGAGTTGAGGCCGGACTTCCAAAGAGATATATTGGCAAATTAAAGCTGAACTTCAGGCAGATATTAAATATGCAGATTATTGCAGCTCTGTATTCATCATTAAAGCGATAGATAAGTCCACTGTCATGTCTTCTTTTTGGGGAGTCCTCAGGCACGTTTGCCATAATAAGCTGGTATGCACAGTATATTAGCATTTTATGGCATACTTACCTGTCAAACCGATTTCTCCAGCGCTGTGCTTTGATGGATCCAGCAGGTCCCGGGCTCTTCCATTTTCTCCTGGTCTTCCATTCGGGTTCCATGCCTTTGGCCACTTGAATGGCCGGGTCGCGGTGACATCATTCTAGAGCATGCGCACAGGAGTCACATCGCGGTGGCACAGATCAGGGCCATAACTGTTCTCTGAGCTGTGCATGCGTGCCTCAGTGTACATGATGGCTGACAGGCAGGAGGAGGCATTAATGACAGAAGAGACTGATAGGGTGTTTTCTGTCATAAATACCCTGCCTGACAGCAACTTTTCAAAAATCTAAGTTTACTAACGCTTTAATTCTAATTTATTAAATGCAAGCAGTGTGTAATTACCTGAATGGAACCTGATATCAGCCGCTTGCTGTTCCTGTACAGTAGAAATCAGACTGGGGCAAGGGGAAGCAGCACAAGGAACTAATCAAATGTGGGGAGAAGATCTGTACATTACTGCAGCAAAGCAATATCAGGTCACCTCCTCTGCTAGATAGGTCTGTGTTGGGTGGCAGAGCTGTGTAAATCCAAGGACTGGATGGACAGAAATACAATAGAAATAAAACAGCTCTCATATGTGTAATTCATCTCTGTATTTAGCTCAATGTCAAGTAAACTTCTAAATATAGAGATGAAAGATACATAGCTGTTATATAAGCTGTTTTACCTGCCAAAATATTTTAGTAGTTCTGCCAATCCATTTCTGAGATTTATACAGCTCTGCCACACAACACAGCCCTGTGTGGTGATCTGATTTTATCAGTAACACTTACAGGTCTACTTCCCACTCCAAGCATATGACTGGACAGTGAATAGAGAAGAAGAAGGTTGATTTTCTTATTAGTTTGCTCTCTCCTCCTACCAGCATGCTCCTTGCACTGCAACACATCTGACTGGTTGTTTGTGCTGCTTTTCCTTCTCCCAGTCTAAGTTTTGCTGTACAGGGATTTAAAGAGGCTGACACCAAGTCATATCCAGGTACTTTTACTGCTTGTAATAAAAAAAAGTGTAAGGATATATGCATGAACACTGAGCTCAATTATCTTGTATCTATAAGTCCAGAAACAAACAATGAGAAAAACACATCTCAAGGTCAGAGTTTCTCCAGATCACGGAAAGGGTGCTGGCTTTGTATGCATAACATGTAGAAACGAAAAGTATCTGGACGGCCGCATTCCAATGCAATTCCCATTTATTGAAGTGGATAAATGCATACAGAATCAGCATGCAGAGGTACAGGAAAAAAAATCACCTCACGCGTTTCGCACTAATATCAGTGCTTAGTCATAGCTAATATAGGTAGCTATGAGCTAATATAGGTAGCTATGACTAAGCACTGATATTGTGAAACGCGTCAGCTGTTTTTGTTCCTGTACCTTTGCATGCTGTATAAATTTTATCTACTTCAGTAAATGGGAATTGCATTGGAGAGCGGCCGCCCAGATACTTTTCGTTTCTACATACTTTGTATCTATATATCAGTATATATCATCTACCCCAACAGGGCTCCCCTCTGCTGCACAGACAGGCCACAAAGTAACTTCCACACCTTCCCAGAGACAAGGAACAATCTTTGAGCTTTGTTTTGATGTTTTATTAGGGATAATAACTTGGATGGGGAATAGGAATTATGGGATGCCCAACTTGATAGCAACAAAACCAGGGACAACTCCTTCCCTATGTACAACTCCTATTGAACCTTCTCCTCTGCTCTGTACAGCTCTGATTGATTCCTCTTTGTACACTAACAGTCCCAGCTCTACCACTGCAGGAAATGTTAGCCCACCTGGCTGTTTCTCCACCAGTCCACCTGACTGATTCTCTTCACCAGTCTACCCGATTGACTCTCTGGGTATCTCCCAGGGCATGGTAGGGAAGATTTAGGCACACCGCTATCTTCCAGAGATACCTCTCAGGGAAGACTCCTTCCAAGCTTCTTCTGTTGTCGGGATCCCCCCAGTCCAGCACCTGGACCCAGCTCGAGGCAGAGCATCCCCCCCCAGACTAGGGGGTCCGCCTCAAGGGCCACCAGCAGTCTCCTCAGCACTCCATCTCCATCTTCCACCCAACTCTCCTACTGGCATGACTCATTTCTTATTTAAATGCTCATTTAGTTCCCTGCCAGGCCCACTGCCTGAGGATTAGCTAAGCTCCCCTAAATATGCAGAACAACTTTCCTAGCCTCCTCCCTCCAGCTTCCAGAATGTTCTCCAACTTTCCAGAATCAGGGGGAGGAGTCAGAAAGCTGCCTGTATGAGTCTCCTAGCCCTGAGCTTTAATAAACCCTGACCCAGATTTAGACCCACAGGTTTTAAACATGGGTCAGAGTATGTTTTACCTGTTCTGACACTGGTAGCGCACTAGAGAGTGCTACACAACATTAGGGCAAACAGTACAGTTACAATACAATTTAATACAGGAGGAATCAGAGGGACCTGCTGGTTAAAGCTTACAATCTTAAAGATTATCAACAGTTTGCAATGTGTGAGCAAACTGGTGTTTCTGCTTTAACATTTTGTAACACAACACTGAATAAGGCCTATACTGTAAAAAGCCTGCAGTTGATCCAAACCTCTAGTGTCAAGTCATCAAAGAAATATCAGGTTTGGGTCCATACAGATCAATAACTTCAGCCATACACAGCCACAGTCTTCTTCCATTTGATTTGATAGATGTTTTTGAAGTGGTTGCGACTTTTTCCCTGGCTCATCGTATTTTTTATTTTGATTAATTGCACCAGAGGCTGGTCAGCATTTTACTCTCTTTACTACATCTTAAAGGTAAAGCATACAGGTTTGGGTCATATAGTTTCCCTGTAAAGAAAGCGTAGTTGTAAATGTTGCCAGTGTCTTTTTCTTACATAATAAGTACTGTATAATATACATTTCTTACTTTTGGATATAGTGTCGCTATAGGTGCATTGATTTGTAATGGGAAACCCATGTACACAGCAGTCACACTGGGTCAATGCAATCTGCACAACAACACAATTGTATCAATTTACTAAAAGAATGGAGACTGTTTACCAAGCTTAGTGAATAACATTAAAGTGTATCTAAACCCCTACACAAAAATTTATATTATTGCAGCTTTCCCCTCCTGAAGGCCGGTTCATACTAGTCCGACATGCACTCGGACTTCCAGAGCACAAGTCGCATTACATGTCAAAATCAATGGTTCCCTATGAGAGCCATCTTAACTGGTCCGACTTGTGTCGGTCCGACTTGTGTCGGTCCAACCTTAAAAAAGGTCCCTGCACTACTTTGGTCCGACTTGGGCATGATTTCATCCTATTGATTTGAATGTAAGTAAGATTCAAGTTGGATCATCATCTTAACTGAACTGACCTGTGGCATGCGACTTGTGCACTGAGGATGTTGAAGGGGAACCCCACAAAAAAAAAGTAGTGTGGAGTGTGGGCCCCCCCCCCCCAGACCATACCAGACCCTTATCTGAGCATGCAGCCCAGAAGGTCTAGGAAAGGGGGGGCGGGGGTGGGGGGAACGAGCGAGCGCGCCTCTTCTGAACCATACCAGGCACATGCCCTCAACATTGGGGGTGGGTGCATTTGTCCTCGTGTTGATGGGGACAAAGGCCTCTTCCCGACAACCCTGGGCAGTGGTTGTGGGGTCTTCGTGCAGGTTTTTTTTTATCGGAATCTGAAGCCCCCTTTAAGAAAGGGGAATCCTGGATCCCAGCATTTACCCAAAAAGAAGCAGTGTAGTGTTACAAAAAACAAGAGACCGTTTTTGACAAGTCTTTTATTAAAAATGTATAATGTGCCCCGTTGGTGCTGCCACCGATTTCTTCTGTCTCTGGTTTCGCCACCAATGTCTTCTTCCTCTGGTCTTCTCCCTCTGGTGATGTTTTCTTCCTCTTGTCTTCTCCCTTCGCTAATGTCTTCTCCCTCCGGTGATGTCTTCTCCCTCCATCGATGTCTTCTTCATCCGCTGTCGCTGACACACTAAAAATAAAAAAAAATTGGTCCTCCTCCAAGATGGCCATGCCCATGGTTATGTAAGAAGTGGCAGACACTGGAGCTGACACAACGGAGGGAGCCAGGGTTGGAGGAGGACAGTTTTTTTTATTTTTAGTGGAGTGGTGGCGCAAGGGGAAGAAGACATCGGAGGAGGGAGAGAACATCACCGGAGGGAGAAGACATCAGCGGAAGAACACTGGAGGAAAAAGACAATACGGAAGGGAGAAGACATCAGTGGAGGGAGAAAACTGGAGGAAGAAGGCATCCGTGGCGGAACCGGAGAACGAAGACACATTTGAGCTATGATGGGGGACATTCTTCGTTTTAAATAAAGGACTTGTGAAAAACCATTTATTGTTTTTTGTAACACTACACTGCCTTTTTTTTTAGGTGAATTGGTAGGGGTACAATGTACATAGGACACTAGGGGGGGGGGTCGGGATCCAGATTCCGATAAGTCCCCTTCCCACAGACTCCCACAACCACCGCCCAGGGTTTTCGGGAAGAGGCCCTTGTCCCCATCAACTTTGGGGTGGGAGGAGCAACCCCCCCATGTTGAGGGCATATGGCCCTCGGATCGTTCATGTGAAAGGACCCTTACAGGAGGGACTCTGAAAAACAAAAACTGCTGTGATAACACAAATGACAGACTGTATCATGTATATAATATTTGACTTTGCCCAAAGTCCCACTTTAACTTGAGAAATAATCTTGACTTTTCTTAATGACTTTACAGAAAAACAAAAAACAAAATTGTTTTAATAAAAAAAAAAAAGAAAGAAAAAAAACTTCAGATGTTATTTAAAAAAGCTAATTAAACAACAGCTCCAAGAGACAGGGGCAGTGAAAAGTATAACATTCATGTCCACCTAGAAAACATTTAACACATATTTGTTTTATTTATTTTTTAATATATCCTCAGTTACTTACTAGTTAAGTGCTTAAAGGGATACTAAAGTCTTAAAGTCTTGTTTTTTTTTTTTTTATAGTTTAAAAATAACAGACATGATATACTGTACTTAACTGCTCTGTGCAGTGGATTTGCACTGAACAGCCCAGATCCTCATCTTCTCGGGTCCCTTGCCGGAACTCCTGGCCCCTCCCTTCTGCCGAGTGCCCCCAGAGCAAGCAGCTTGCTATGGGGGCATCCAAGCCGAGTCGCTGCTCTGTGTGTCCATTCAGACACGGAGCTGTGGCTCTGCCCCACCCCTTCCTCTCCTCATTGGCTCACTGACTTTGATTGACAGCAGAAGGAGCCATTGGTGCCTGCTGCTGTATCAGCCAATGAGGAGGGGGAGTCCCCGGACTTAATGGCTCTCGTGCCCATCGCTGGATCGAGATGGGGCTCAGGTAAGTATTAGGGGGCTGAGGTACACAGAAGGTTTTTTATTTTAGTGCATAGAATGCATTAGGATAAAAAAAAACCTTCTGACTTTAGACTTTAAAGAGGAACTAAAGGGTGAATTCCAATAGTCTGTCACCGGTGCTGTCATCTTCTTCTGAGTGCTGGTCTTAAGGCTTCTTCAAGGGATAATGTCACTAGTGTCACCCCCTCCCTCGGAGACTGGCCCAACACTGTCAAATGAGCTGTGCTCATCAGTAGAAGGTGGGCAGAGCCTGTTGGAGAACTCTGAGTAGTAACTCATCAGGCCTGATTAACAGTGCATGGCAATGGGAGATTCCAAAACTGCTATTGGACTGCTAAGCACCTATGGATCCACCCACTGCCATCTGCTGCCAATAAAAAGCAAAGCAGACCCGATGGCTAACTAGTCTCTTAGTTTGCAATCAGGCCCCACCTCCCTCTAGTTTAAAACTCTTTGGCCATGCGGTTGTTAGTGTGACAGTGCAGAGGGCAGGGATTATCAGTATAGACACTCCTTCCTCAGTGGCAGCATCAACAGTTTCATGTACCTGGTTCTGACAGGTACATGGATTGAGCACAAGCAACGTCCTTGTTCCTACAACATTTCCAGCATGGGTTAGTAATTTTGGCTAAAACTCAATTTCTTTTTTTACTATACTGATAATAAGCATAGGTACAAAATGAATTGTTAATCCTGGTACACTATTAGTCTTTTTTTGTTCAATCCAGCAGGTTAAACGGAAAAAAAAGCTGAGGAGCTCGGGAGGAGCTCACTGTAATAACTATGCAATGTTAGTACAGCGATCTTCCCTGTTGAGCATTTGTGTTCAGACAGGGGCAAGACTCCCCCACCAGAACACACCTGTCAGCGATTCAGCCATTGGCTGAGAGTGCTGATCAGATGCCGATTGGCAGACCGTTTTCGGGTATACCCCTTTGGTCATGCCCCCTAAGGTTTCTGTACTATCTTATCAAAAAGTGATGGTCTCAGGTGCCTCAAAACAATTGCGTGTGCTGTTGATCATATACAATTCTCGCTCAATTTTATTTTTTTGTTGCATTATTTACCTATAAATTTGATTTTAACATGTATGACCAGCATTAAATGCTAATGTAGAAAGTGCTGGTTGCCACAAGCGAATTGTGAGTTGGTCTAGCACACCTATGAAATGACGTATACTCTCTTTATATAGAAGTCTGATGGTGAACCTCCTGGCTGGGTTCAGAGTAAATGCTTCTTATGTTCCCAAGGTATAAATGGCTTTGTTCACTACTAGACTGTGCAAAGTGAAGGTTACAAATGAGCAGTAACTGATCCAAAGACTGATGGTTACGACTGTCATTTCACGCCAGTAGCTTCATTTTGTCTTTGCCTTTGTGACTAGACACAGTGGGGGACATTTATCAAGCAAATTAGCAACACAGTTAGATGCAAATGAGACTGCCTCGGTTTTTCCATATATTTGGGACCCTTCTCCCTAAAATCTTGGTGAGCAAATTAAGGCTGGCTATAGATGACTCTAATTTCTTCCAGTTCCTCCTGAATTGGCTGAAATTTGAACCGTGTGGCCATTCGAGCAAGAGATTTAAAAACTGAATAAAGCCAGGTATACACTGCAGTTTTTTTTCGTGCAACCCCCGCTTGTTGAACAAATAAAAGCCAACAGCTCCAGTTGGAGGAGACACTATACTAACCATGAAAGGTTAGAACCCCGTCCCCGTCAGAACACTCCGATCAGCTCTCTGCCATTGGCTGAGAGCACTGATCGGGAGTCGGTCGGTTGCTGGTTTTCCCCAGCATCCTCGTCCGACAGAAGCCGGCCAGCTTCTGTTGGACAGACCAACATATACACGGGCAGAATTTTTTTTTTTTTAACCAACAAATGTCTCTCGAGATTCTGCCCGTGTGTATGGGGCTTAAGGCTGGCCATCCACAGTTCAAATCTAACTGATTCTAACCCTTCATGGGCAGGCTGAATATACCAAGTTAATCGATCAACTTGGGTACAACCAGTCTTCTGGATTCTCTTGTGATTATCGCTAGTGGCTGCTATAGCCACAAGCGATAATCACTGTCTTCTCCCCTGCCTGTGCTGAAGGGGGAATCATGCAAACCATGGTTGCAGGAAAGATATTTACACTGTGTATGGCCTGACTAAGCCAGGTTAAAAAGTTAGGCCAGACATGCATTCTATCAGATGCTGTCACTGTTCAGCAGCACCATGGTATTCAGGCAGCCATGGGTGTCACAGCTGCTGAATACAATAGCCAGCAGTGGAGAGAAAATCAATGTATGGCTAGTTTAACCACTTAAGGATCGGAAGGCTTACCCCCTTAATGACCAGGCCATTTTTTGCGATATGGCACTGCGTTACTTTAACTGACAATTGCGCAGTCATGGGATGCTGTACCCAAATCAGATTGATGTCCTTTTCCCCAACAAATAGAGCTTTTTTTGGTGGCATTTGATCACCTGTGCGATTTTTATTTTTTTGCGCTATAAACAAAAAAAGAGCGACAATTCTCTAAAAAAAACAATATTTTTAACTTTTTGCTGTAAAACATTCCCAATAAAAAAAAAACATTTTTTTTTTTCATTATTTTTAGGCCAATATGTATTCTGCTACATACTTTTGGTAAAAAAAAGTCCCAAAGGGTGTATATTGATTGGTTTGTGCAAAAGTTATCGCATCTACAAACGGGAAAGATTTATGTCATTTTTATTTATGTATTTATTGTTTTACTAGTAATTTCAACTAACAGCAATTTTTAGCAGGATTGCGACATTGCGGCTGACAGATCAGACACTTAACTGACACTTTTGGTGGGATCAGTGACACTACTACAGTAATCAGTGCTAAAAATATGCACTGTTACTGTATTATGGACACTGGCAGGGAAGGGGTTAACACCGGGGGCAATCAAAGGGTTAAATGTGTGCCTAGGGGATGCTTTTTAACTGTGTGGGGCATGGGCCCACTGGATGAACACAGAGACCCGTGTTCCTAAATAGGAGGAACACAGGATCCCTGTGTTCCTCACTGACAGAACAGCGGCCTGCCATGTTTACTTCGGCAGACCGCCGTTCTGTCTCCATGGGTAGCTAGCGATCACAGGTGCCCAGCGGACATCGCCGGACCCTCTGATTTGCTCCCCTTTAGCGCACCCACACTAACTGCTACACGAAGCGACATACATGTACGTGGTTTTGCGTAACAGAGCCGACTTGCCGCCGTATAACTACGGCGGCTGGTCGGCAAGTGGTTAAAGACGGTTTGCTTAGATCTGTGGGAGATGTAGCAATGAAGATGATCTAGATTTTCACTCCAAACAGAGGCATCATTTAGTTGTGGTCAAGGGCAGGATTTATTCTGTTGCAGTGCTACTTTAGAGCAGCAGAGGGAAGATTTAATAAATATAAGAGGTACTTTGCCTTGTTTGAAAAAAATCTAAAGTCAGCAGCTACTGAATTTGTAGCTGCTGACTTTAGATTTTAATAAAGGGACACTTACCTGCCCAGGGGTCTAGCACTGTCTCCTTTAGGGTGCAGTTCCCTTTTAGGCTGCACCCTTAGGCCCCATGCACATGGGCGATTGCCAGCTCTCCCATACATTTTTCTTCCTGGCAGCAGTGTTTTGGCAGAAATAAAAAGCTTGACATATGTAAGTGCGTTATTTATTTAATCAGCCAGAAAAATTATTATTATTATTATTTATTGTGAAAACTGAAATTAATTAATGCTTAAGTGCTTGACGCGCCTAGTATTAACGCCAAAACGCTTCTGCTCCTAGACATGCTTGCAGTGTTTTTTTTTTTTTTGCCCCTAAATGCCCCTCTCTGTAAATGCCTATGTGTGCATGTACAGATAGAGTAAAATGGAGGGGCATTTAAAGACAGAAAACAAAATAGGCAGACACCTCTAAAAAGAAGAATTTTTAACACCCAGTATGTATGAGGCCTTATAATAAATCGGTCCCACTGCTTCTATTTTGTACTGCCTTGCTGTGAAACAGAATTGATACAGAATTGATACATTTACCCCTATGAGCTACAATTTAGGCCCCTTTCACACATGTACGACTTGTTCTGCGACTTTTCGTACCCCATGATTTCCAATGAGTACTGTTCATATCTGTGCGACTTCAAAGTAGTCCCTGCACTACTTTGGTCCCACTTTGCTGCAATTTGAGGTCCAGAGATCAAAGTAACACAGGCAATGCTTTAAGTCAATGTCACGTCAAAGTCGCGTTAAAGTGGCACGGCAAAGTTGTGTCAAAGTCGCGCGACTTTCAGGCCGCACAAGTGTGAAAGGGGCCTGAGTGTTTTTTATTTTATGGGCAACCAGCCCTGAAGCTTCCATTTGGCTTCTATCTTTTATATGTCATTACAAAACTTATCATAGCGAGGCTTGGTTTGTGGTTGCTTGTGATCTTGTATGATGGTGCAAATGACAACCATGTTCAGAATGAATTTGTTTGCACTTTCAGTAATTTGAAATAAACAAATGCTCATTATAACAGTTCACTATTTATTTCCTTGCTGGCTACTTTGGAGATACTTTAGATGTTAAATGTACAGTATGTGTATAGCAATTAATCACACTAATTGTTATTTTGTATAGAAAAGCTAAGGGATGCAGAATCTCTATATCAGACTTTACAGAACAATTACCTAATTTTTTATTTATTTTTTTAAATAAAGTTTGTTCAAAAGTGTATTAGTAACAATGTTTAATCACTGACAAATAAAGAGAACCTGCTACCTATGACAGTAAGTGCTACCATCAACAAATAGGAGACGGGGGGGAGGGCTCAGAAGTAGAATCAGTCAGGAGGGAGCAGAGGACTGAAGGCAGTTGTAGGGTCAACAGCGACAGTAGGTCAACAACATCAATTGGCGGGTCTGTGCGGGAGAACAGCAGACCAAACAGAAATAAACAAAACCGCCAATCACGTTTAACTTCCGTAAAACTAAGAGGGGTATATGCTAATGCCAGGAGCCTAGCTAATAAGATGGATGAGTTGGAAATGTTAGTACATGAGGAAGACATAGACCTTGTGGGAATAGCGGAGACTTGGTTCGACCCCTCACATGACTGGCTGGCCAATATCCAAGGGTATTCGGTGTACCGGAAGGACAGGGTTGGTAAAAGAGGGGGAGGGGTATGTCTCTATGTCAAGAACAATATAAAGGTGCTAGAAAGGAGTGACATTACGGATGGGATGAGCATGGATTTAGAATCTGTGTGGGTTGAACTCGATAGGGAAGAAGATAAGGGAAAAGTAGTTGTGGGGGTTTGCTATAGGCCACCTAACCAAGGGGAGGAGGTAGAGCTGGAATTTTTAGCACTAATAGGTAAAGCGGCAAAACTAGGATCAGTCATCATATTGGGGGACTTCAATTATCCCGACATTGACTGGGAAGAGGGGACTGCACACTCGCATAAGGCCCGGCTATTCACGGAAACCTTACAGGATAACTACATGTCGCAGTTGGTGGATTCCCCTACTAGAGAGAATGCTATCCTGGATCTATTGATCACTAATGACCCAGACATAATCTCGGAGGTAGGAGTCCAGGACAACCTGGGCTCTAGCGATCACAGGATGATCACATTTAGTATAAATAACAATATAAAAAGGCAAGTGGGGAACATAAGAACCCTAAACTTCAGAAGGGCAGACTTTCCAAAATTGTACTCATTGATAGAAAGGGTAAACTGGGACCAAACCCTGGGATCACTGACCACAGAGGAAAAATGGGAATGCTTTAGAACAATATTAAGCAAAGGCATCTTGCAGTGCATTCCTATGGGGAATAAATTTAGAAGAGACAAAGCCAAACCTGGCTGGCTAAACCGTAGCGTTAAAAAACTTATTAGGGGAAAAAAATTGGCCTTCAAGAAATATAAATCAGAGGGCACAGTATCGGCCTTCCAGCAATACAAGGAGGAAAATAAGAAGTGTAAACACGAAATCAAGATGGCTAAAATCAACTTTGAGAGACAAATAGCGGAGGATAGTAAAAAAAACCCAAAGAAATTCTTTAAATATATCAACAGCAAAAAAACTAGGGCAGTGCATATTGCACACATAATTAACGATGATGGGAGGATGGTTACAGAGGACACTGAAAAAGCAACCGTGCTGAATTCTTTTTTCTCGTCAGTTTTTACGCAGGAAAAGGAAGGGTACACTGACCATGACTGTATGGTTAGTAGTAATACACAGGACTTGCCACTATGGCTAACAGAGGGGGAAATCAGGGAAAGACTGGATAAACTTAACACAAACAAATCACCAGGCCCGGATGGCGTACATCCGAGAGTGCTCAAGGAACTCAGTATGGTTATATCTAGACCACTGTTCCTGATCTTTGCTGACAGTATTAGGACAGGAGATGTACCAGGGGATTGGAGGAAGGCTAACGTGATTCCGATATTCAAAAAGGGCCAGAGACATATCCCGGGAAATTATAGGCCTGTCAGTCTGACATCAATAATATGTAAACTTTTGGAGGGGATGATAAGGGACTATATCGTAGAGTATGCTAAAGACAACAACATCATCAGTAGTAACCAGCACGGGTTTACAAATGGGCGTTCTTGTCAAACCAATCTCTTAGCATTCTACGAGGAAGTGAGCTGTGAGCTAGATAGGGGGAGACCAGTGGATGTGGTGTACTTGGATTTCGCTAAGGCGTTTGATACAGTTCCCCACAAGCGCTTAATTTATAAAATAAGGTCTGCAGGTATCGACAGCAGGGTTTGCTCTTGGATACGGAATTGGCTAAAAGGCCGTGTCCAAAGGGTAGTAATAAACAGCGCATACTCAGACTGGTCTGAGGTAGTAAGCGGGGTGCCCCAGGGCTCAGTCCTGGGACCAACCTTGTTCAATTTATTCATAAACAGCATTGAGGAAGGGATCAGTAGTTCGTTATCAGTTTTTGCAGATGACACAAAATTGGCCAGGGCAATAACTGCACAGCATGAAGCAGATATCCTACAGAATGACCTGGACAAAATTACGGAGTGGGCAACGACATGGCAAATGAGGTTTAATGTGGAGAAGTGTAAGGTTTTGCACTTGGGGACCAAAAACATAAAAACACAATACACGTTAGGAGGGGAACCCTTGGGGGAATCAAAAATGGAGAAAGATTTGGGAGTCTTAGTTGATGATAGATTAGGCAACAGCATGCAATGCCAAGCGGCAGCTTCCAAAGCCAACAGAATATTAGCATGCATAAAGAAAGGGATGTATTCCAGAGATAAGACTATAATCCTTCCACTTTATAAAACTCTGGTCCGACCGCATCTGGAGTATTCTGTCCAGTTCTGGTCGCCAGTCCTCAGGAGGGATGTGTTGGAGCTGGAGAAAGTCCAGAGAAGGGCAACTAAACTGATTAGGGGGTTAGAGGACCTTACCTATGAAGAGCGGCTGCAATCGCTCGATTTATTTTCCCTGGAGAAAAGACGTCTGAGAGGGGACATGATAGCAATTTATAAATATCTTAATGGGGATCTCAGCTTAGAAGAAAAGCTGTTCATTCGAAGGAATTGCATGAGGACTCGAGGACATACAATGCGATTAGAGGAGAAGCGTTTTAACCTCAGGCAACGTGGGGGGTTCTTTACTGTTAGGGCTACAAGATTGTGGAATTGTCTACCACAAGAGGTGGTTTCTGCGGGTAGTATGGTGACTTTCAAAAGACTCTTAGACTTACATCTCAAGGATCAGGAGATTGAGGGCTATGTTAGATGATTACAGTCACACACACCTACACAGGTTGAACTGGATGGACTATTGTCTTTATTCAACCTCGCCTACTATGTAACTATAAAAAAAAAAAAAAAAAAAAAAAAAAAAATAGTCAACCCAACCACAGTTTATTTTACCATTTTCTGGCTACGTTGCCTTTGGGCAAAATTCCACCATCAGACTTGAGGGGGTGATAAATGCTGAAAGTCACAAGATTCTCCGGTCAACAGACACCATTTAGCTTCTCTGTAGCTTCCAAGCTGATGGACTTGTTATTTCTAGGAGAAGACTGGGAGTGGGCAAAAGCCTGGCCTGGTACTTTGACAACTGTGTAAGGGGATGAATTACCTCCTTACACAGCCTCTATAAGTCTATAGGGTGCCACCAAGGACAAAAATGTTATCACGCATGATATTAAGAACAGCCCTGCCCATGCGATGCCACTGCCATGCCATCCTTGGCCTCTGGAAGTCATGCCATCTTTCAATTTCCTACATATAATTAAGTAAGTGTCCTTGTGTATATAAAAATTGGTAAAAAGGCGCTGGTGACCCTGGATGTTAAATCAATTGAATACTAATCTCTTACTCAATTGAATTAAATGTATTAAGAAAGATATATAAAACCTAGGTCTTTTAACTGGTGTGATAAAACTTTGTATAAATCAATACAGCAATGGTAGATTTCCTATACAAAATCACATAAAATAGTAAAAGTGCTGGTGGCACAGGAGTGTGCTGTGTTATATAAATTAATCCGTTATATAAATACACATATATGTCCAATAAAAAATACTATTAGTTTTAAAGTGCTAGTGACGCACACATGTGCTGTGAGAAAATAAATAAGGTGCTTGATAGTGCAATAAATACCATAAAAAACTTGATATTAAACCATAAATATAAAACATAAATCCTTAATTAAACTATTAGTGTTATAATATAAATTAATGCTTATAAAGTGCTTCAATTGTGGACTGTGATCCAAACTGTGATCCAAACAGTTCATGCAAAAGGATGTTGCTTGGATATTAGGTGCTCCAGTGAATAGGTGTGCCACACTTTGCTTCTTACCAGATGTAGGTAGGTCACAAGGACCCCAAACGCCTGCGATCCCTTTTCTTAGGTGGATCAGACCATAAACACTCCTCCTCTTCACTTAGATTTGAGTATGGCTTTCAACAAAATATTATGCTCCTTTTCCTCATTCCTCCATTAGTATACCTCATATAGATGTAAATTAAGCCCAAATGTAGGAAGACAGATAAGAAGCCGACATAGTGTAATATTGCTACTTTATTAGTAAAAGGTATTGTTCACAAAAATTGGCTGTTTACTCTTAGTTGTGCCCTCCTGGCACTGGGCAATCTGCATTGGTTACTATGGGTAGCAGGATCGGGGGTCAGGATCTTCAATTAAAAAATCAGCTTTTCCCTTTACTAGAGATATATAATGGTCCGGCACGCAGGGAATGCAGGGTGACACAAGTGTCCTTGTGTGTTTTTCCAGTGGAGAATTTTTGCTTGCTTGCACACAGAGCATTATGCAGGAAAATATAAAAATAAAGTGGTATTAAACCCAAAAAGGAAACAAAAACATTATTATGTCACAGCTTACCAATACCTAAATGTGGTGGCTACATTAAATTTCTTTTTTTAGTTTTTTTCCCTTCATTTTCACCTGTTTATCTGGTCAGTAACACACTTCCTGGCCTACGGTGGTTCCTCTATCTATGGAGGAGCAACATAATAACCTTGGACAGCATTGCCTGCAGAGGATAGTGTTAGAAGGTCTCAGAGATTTAGATGGACTTTACATAGATGACTAACAAATTAGAACAGAACTCTAGATGACACTTTTAAAGCAGCTACAGTTTTTTTTTGTTTTCTTTTTTCAACATTTGGGATAAAATCTTTAAATAAATGAAACAATGCTGACTATAGGAGAAGACTGGGAGTGGGCATGTCTGCATACCTTTTTCAGTCATTCTCTTTGGACAGAAGCCAGACTTTCTTCCTGTCAGATCAGCTGCTTTACACATGCCCACTATGCGGCCGGTGTGTACGGGGCTTTAGCCACTCGAAGGAGGATGGGGGAACTCAGAAAAACAAAGGTTTCCTTGTTAATGCTAGCGACAGACTGCATCATATATGTAATGTTTGACTTTGCCTTTAGTACCACTTTAACCACCTACGGACCGCCCACTGTGTATTTACGTTGGTGCTTTTAAGTTAAAAATCGGGGTTATGGCAGCAGATAGCTGCCATACCCCGGTATTTTTTTTAAACCGCGGGCAGTACGCTTTAATATACGGGTGCTCCCTTCATGGGCAGCGGGAAAGGTGCCCCCCCCGCCGCCCATTTCTTTTACAAGGGATGTTTACATTCCTTGTAATAGGAATAAAAGTAATAAAAAAAATGTTTTAAAAGGACAGTGTAAAAATAAAAAAGCAAAGATAAAATAAATAGGAAAAAAAAAATGAAAGCGCCCTGTCCCCGTTAGTTCACACGCAGAAGCAAACGCATACGCAAGTCGCGCCAACATATGTAAACAGTGTTCAAACCACATATGTGAGGTATCTCCGTGATCATTAAAGCGAGAGCAATAATTTGAACCCTAAACCTCCTCTGTAACTCTAAACTGGTAACCTGTAGAAATTTTTAAAATGTCGCCTATGGGGATTTTTAAGTACCAATGTTTGTCGCCATTCCACGAGCGTGCGCAATTTTGAAACATGACATGTTGGGTATCTGTTTACTCGGTGTAACATTATCTTTCACATTATAGAAAACAATTGGGCTAGTTTTACTGGTTTCTTATTTTTTAATTCAAAAAAGTGTATTTTTTCCACAACAATTGCGTTTGTAAGACCGCTGCACAAATACGGCCTGATAAAAAATATTGCAATGATCTCCATTTTATTCTCTAGGATCTCTTCTAAAAAAATAAATAATGTTTGGGGGTTCTAAGTAATTTTCTAGCAAAAAAAAAAAAAAAATGATTTTAACTTGTAAACAACAAGTGTCAGAAAAAGGCCTGGTCCAGAAGTAGTTCATGGATGCTCTCCAATTGTGTCTTCTGTTCCCCTAAAACCAGAACATTTACAAACATCACCCAAAAAAAAAAGAAAATGATTACTCCATATAAAAACGACTGATGTGATAGATACTGTATGGACAGTAAAGGGCATCATAAGTCACTGAGTTTTATCAATACGGCCAAGTAATTAAAGATATATTATAGTGTGCTCAAGTGACTAAAGTGATTGCTCATTATGCCTAGCAGCAGCCATTAACGAATCTTAAAAATCCATTCTATGGGCGTAGAAGCTCGGGTAACATTAGGTAGGTTGATGAATACTTTCCATTCTGTAGAAATGAGATTCACAATCGCAGTAGTAATGCATATTCATCTATTACTTGAAGTAACAGAACTTGCTTTTCAGGCTTCAACAACACAACTTTAAATGTACAGCAAAGCTCCATTAAAATGAAGGAATAGAAAAACAATTGGGCAGGAGGAGAGTGACCTGTTATGTGACCTGTCAAAGTCATGTGAGTGGCCTTTCCTCCAATCAGAAAAGCAGAAAGTACGCTTGGGGACACTGCAAGCTCCACGTCACTTCCTGTATTTTATGGTTAAAGCATATGTTATACTGGATCTGTTCTACATTAAAAAAATAGATGTTAATGCAGACAGAAATCTTGTTAGCTGATAACCTCCTGTATGCTCTGCTTCAGGACTGTTTTTACTTAGCGTTGCTCCCTGCTATGACCGTGGGCTACAAAACACCTCTCCTTGTTATTGAGAAGAGCTGGAGATGTTAAGGGTGTTAACACACTCCCTGTGCTAGGATGACAATGCTGCTCAGTACAGTTGTAAGCAGGTGCAGTTAGCTACTGTGCCACTAGGTGGCTCTTTCCCAAAATGTTGTGTGGGAACAGGGAATCGCTTAATCAGGTGTTAGGTCCCTTTTAGCTAGAGCCCTCCTGTTGTGATGTCATGAGTGGAGGTAATGCCCATATATACTGAATACCAGGTTCGGAGGAGTCTAGTACAGTCGGGCATGGGAGCCTTTTACCCCACACATATGCAGATGTAGGAAGCCCAGTCAAGGCCGTACTCAAGGCAGTAGTCTCAGGATAAATGTAAAGAGTTCAGTAGGAGTAGCTGCACCAGTCCTGTCTCTGGAATGACAAGAAGAGAGTTGTGAGCTGGATCTGGATGCAAAGATGATTTTAACGTCATATCATACTATGTATATCATGAGAGCAATTTTTCTTGTTTTTAATGTATATTTTTTTAAACTTTTGTAACAAATATTGATGTACATGAGATTTGGCCATTCCTTCTTTGGTACCAGTAAAGTCCTAAATCACAATTTTCTCTTCTGTAGCGATATATATGGATGAGGTACCTTTCTGTAGCCTTTTCTCTTGTTGGTAAACTGGATGCATGAAGCCTAATGGGCAAGTCAGAGCCCTCTGAGTATGCACTATTGACTCTTGGAACAAGAGAGTGATTTCAGGGAGTGGGCCTGGCCGGGTAGAGTTATGGGGTGGGACTTGAATACAGAGACTAGTATACTATAGAAGGCACCTTGTTAATCTCAACTGACAGAGCAGGATGCTTCACATTGTAAATCTCGGTTTGAACCGAGCAGAATGCTACAGATATAGTATACAGGGAGATGGGTCCCATTACTACTATGCCCCCAAGGAGAGAGAGACTGTGTAAAAAAGGAAGATGGCATAAGAGTGATGAGTAATGTGCTGATTTCACATAATGACTGCTACAGTATGTCCACCATATGTGTGATAGGCAAAGTAATGCCAAGCACTTCCGCAAAGTATGTCTTTGTGATGTGTGCTGCCAATTACTGAAGAAAATCAGTAAAGTGTGGAAACTATACTATTTGTGTGGACATTCCTCTCTCTTGAATATAAAGGCCATATATATTGGGGGAAGGTCTCTTGCAAGGAAATGGGCACTATAAGGGGGATGTAAGGGGCTACCAGCAGGTGGGTTGTTGTCCTATCATAGAAGGAGTGGGACAGGGACCTGTACCGCTTGGTGCCAATCACTAGCCCCCTTACATGGTTGACACTCTTTAAAAATAGGCCCCTTGTACACACTAGGGAAAGGGGGGGATTATTCTGTATTACAGGACCTTCATCATTGCATTCTTGGTCATATGTCTGTTCTACATAAATGTATTTATATTTAATCTTTTGTACTGCATATAATGGTATGCATAATGATTGGAATTCAAGTCCAACATTGCATTGGTATACTGACTGACCACTGCAGGTCAGGTACTACTTCTGTAATTATTATTTATTGGCACCATTGTGGGTTTGGCTGCAGTGTATTTGAAGATGAGCAAGCCACAGTACCTTTTGAATACTCTCTGATATGGCAAACATTTCGCAAACATGAGAACTCCAACGCTGATTATACAGGCCTAGGAAATTAGGATGGAAATTACATAAAAGGATAAATGAATAGACAGAGTCCTCCTGATGTTGTCATTGTAGCACTTGCCAAGTTTTATATATTACTAGCCTTTGCTTACCTTCTGGTCCAAAAATGTAGTCATCGCAGAACCTTAATAGTTTGAAGTCTAAAGCTGGCAATGTTATTCTCTTCCAATTAACAATACTTATGAAAGAAGGTTTGCATGATTTTGTATATAATTATTTAGCAGGGCTTTTATTACCAGCTGAAGCAAGGGAAATTTGATATTATTCATAGCAACCAGCCAGATTCCAAGAAATGGAAACGAACACTGCACTAGATTATGTAGGCAACTGTAGTAGTAATGGTGACAGGGCAAGAGAAATGGCAGGAGCTGGTAATGATGTTGCAGGCTAAGAAAGAAGGCAGGTGCTGAGTATGGTTGCAGTCCAGCAGAGGTGGCAGGATCTGCTAATTGTGGCAAGCCAGGAGAGGTGACATGAGCTGGTAATGGTGGCAACAGGCCAAGGGAGGTGGCAGGAGCTGGAAAGTTGTAGCAGGCCAGAAAAGGTGTCAGGCCAGAGAGTCAGCATGAGCTGATAATGGTGGCAGGCCAGCATAGTTGAGAGAAGCTGGTGACAGGCCAGCAAAGCTGACAGAAGCTGGTGCTGGTGGTAGGCCAGGTGAGATGAAAGAAGCAGGTAATAGTGGCAGAGCAGCAGAGCTCGCAGGAGGTGATAATAGTGGAAAGTATCTTTTTTAGGGGGCCAGATTACAAGGAGTAAATATAGTCGGTAGCACCAGCTGCAGGGGTTTTGTAAACATTGCTGATCTAGGACTATTACATTTATTGACAGTGAAATTGTCCACAGTGTCAAGGTACAGGTGGATTCATCTCACAGTAATAAAACCTCCTGCTGCACTGAAGCCATTCTCAGACAGCACACTAGCTTCAGGGCAAGCCAGAAGCTCCAGTGTGTATTCAGCAAGCTGCCGACAGTGGTCCAGTCTGGACATCCAATGGTCTACAATCATGTGGCTTAGGCGCTGCTTGGGACTGCTACCAGAAGCTTGACCAGTCTTCTATGGTTGCAAAAACAACTTAAATGTGTCTAGCAGAGGACAGGGATGGCCTTCTGAGCAAATAATTGTTAGTGGCATACCTGCCACAGTGGTTCAGCACAGTTTATAAAGTCATGGAAGGGGGCCACTCCTCCAGCTGGAATGGGAATGGCTGTATAGAAGGCTGGCATTAGGAAACTGGGCATGAAGCTGCAAATTTGAAAATGACTTGCTAAGCTATTGCTTGCTCCTTGTTGCACAATTGCAGCAAGTCCACATTGCATGACTCCAGATCAACTTTCTTTACAAACATTCTGCAAGTTTGCTGCAAGTTCTGGTTCAGCTATGTTGCGCAACAGTCTTCCCACTACAGGAGTCAATGCGACTTGCAGAGCTCTTGCTATAGACTCACCACTGCAACTTTGCTCTTGTTAGAGATGCAAATTTGCTACAAATTAGAAAAGTGTCAACTAGAACTTGTGCTTTAAGTGCTCTGCAAGTGTACAACTTGCCACTGAAAATATGTAGCAAGTTACCAAGACTTACAATTCATTACTGCCACACATTTGTGGCAAGTTGTCCCTGCTATCTGAGCGGTAGCTGCTGCAGAAGATGGTGGGGTGGAGTTATCATGAGGTGCAAGCCTATGCTTGGCCCTACTTAGCATGGCCGTGTGAATAGCAGTGGCCTGTACATGTACGGCCGTGTCAGCTGGTGGAAAAGGATGCCTGCTTCCTCAAGTCCTCTGCAAGCTGCCACTGGATGAAATCCTCTCTCACATATGTTCTGGCTCTCCCTCACTTTGCTCATTTTCAATCTCTGGCACAGAGATGCAGCTGTGGAAAATAGACAAAGACAAATTCCAATTGCAATCTTTGGCTCAAAGTTACTAGGGACAAGAAGCAGGAAGGAGTTTTAATAAAAAAAAAAAAAAAAAGAAGAAACCACAGATGATGCAGCAATGGAAAGTAGGCCAGCGGCAGGACATTTGTAATCAGAGATAATATGCCTGACTGAAGTCTGCCTAACTTTTATTTGATATAATGTGAGATGTTTTAGGTGCATATTTTTTCTTCCACTTAGCTTTATTTTTCTTTCAAAGAATGAGGGCTGTTTAAACTATAAAGTCCATATCAACATAAAATAAAATCCAGTTTATCCCCCAAATTAATAATAACTCCAAAATACTAACACCTAAAACAAACAATTCCTTTTTTTAATAAAAGGCATGCTGCAGAAAAAAAGGAGTTTAACCTAAAATAAATGCTAGCAGCATAAAAAAGAAACCTCAAGCAACCCCCAAAAGAAACGGAAACCCCAAAATACTATCCCAGGAATAAAAGACTCCTATTTTTTTTTTCCAAAGGGAACCCTTATAGCAAAAAAACAGTTTGCTTAAAAAAGACAATTTCAATTCAATTTCAATTTAATTTCATTTCAATAGAAAACAATTACCTGAAAATAAATGAAACACCCAAATAATACATAAGTTGACTTTTGTCTCCTTGCTGAAAAAAAAGTTTACCTTGGATGAAGGTCCTAACAACAAAATTAAAAAAAAAAAAAAAAAAAATTATAAACACCCCTCCCAAATGTTCAGCTGTGCAACAAAGGCCTTTTTTTTTTTTTTTTTTTTTTTTAAGGGAGAAAAAAAGTGATATGGATGGTACAGCATGCTAAAAGTGACCATGGACCTCAAATCAAGCAAAACAAAAAATAGAAAAGTACTGAAATAGGCAGTGGCAGTGAGGGGGTTGATTGCCCAAAGAGCTAGCAATCAGAACTGTTTCCTTTCCTTTTCTACTGGCTCCCCCTGTACAGTTTGAAAGGTTTCCTTATTCTTTTTCTGCTGCAGCTTCCAGCACACTGACAATAAGGCTAATCTCTGTCCGCCCTTTTATCGTGAGGGGGCGGCATATTTCAGAGACTCCAGAGTTCAGTTATTATTTATGTCAATGGATGGCAGATGTAGTTTGTGTCCATGAACCACAAATGTGTTGGGTTCGTTGCAAACCCATCTTCAACCTAAATGCAAGGCTCATTCATACTTATCATCAATCAATCACAGCATAGCTTGGGTTGAATTAAAAGTGTTTACAGTGGATCATAATATTTTTCCCAGTTTCCCGTTGTTCTTTTTTCTGAGTCCAGAGGTAGGTTAATTTTTAAAAACATTATTGAAGCTCAACAGCTAGCCAGATAACCTTTTGTACAACTCAATTTACTGCGATCAAGAAGGCATCTAACAACAGCAAATTATCTCATTATTAAACTAATAGTTATCTAGGTAAAAATAATAATAATCAAAAGTAATGCCATCAGTAGCAGGGAATGGGTATTGCAGGATGGGGCATTGGCCAAAGTGCAAAAAATGTGTATGCAGATTAAAGCAGGTGTTGGAAAGGCTCCAGGAGAGGATCTGAGAGCACCACAGAGTAAAGGTCAAGAAAGGGCCCAGAGAGTGGGTTATAGCATCAGCCAAATTGGTTGGATAATTCAGTAGCACTTAAAAAAGAATGTTACAAAAAAAGCTACTATCAAGTATAAACTGCAACAACCTATGGGGTGTTTGCACATACCTGAAGCAGCGTTAAAAAAAGTCAGCCTCTAAGGGCCAATGCCCAGCAACTCTAATTGGCAAGGTTCTGACTCTTCATGGTAATTTTAAAAATGCTCATGAATGTACATTTTTATTGGACAATGAGACAACCCCTGGTTGTGTAGTTACCTATACCTTGTTTGTGCAAACAAATGGCAACCACCCCAATTTATAGCTAACCTTGGCAGCAAGGAACACATAGAAGGTCAGCACACATCAAAGGCAAAGAACCAAAATTTCCCAGCTCACTTACCACCTGGTCTGCAACAAACAGCAGATCCTGTCTAACAGTTTATGTTAAAAAATAAGGGGTTTAGTCGCACACATTTGCAAACATATGTGTAAGCCACAGTGGCCATGTCACGGCAACCCAGTTCACTGCAGTCCTAACTTTATAATTTTGAGAGTCTCCCAAATTGGAGCACGTATATAGCACGTATATAGCAGTTGTGGTGCCTTGATGTGGCCACTGCGGCTTACACTGTTTCTTCTACAAAAGGTTTTATTAACGTATAGTGAGAATACAAAGATACAGCATATATCCAAAAAACTGCGTGGAAATGTTCAAATAGTACATACACATAAAAATGAAAGAGGCACAATTGGGTAGGCAGATTTCGTAAATAGCCCGAAATATATAAGCAACAATAATATACGCAGGATACATATAATGAAGCATCTGCAAACAGAGGGGACCTCTGGACTACACAAAACGGTCAACAGGGAAGGGCATGATCCACTACGCCATCCGAAAATGAGATAGAAAAGGAGAAAAAAGAAGAGTGAAAGAGAAGAGAGAACAAGAAGAGAAAAAACAAAACAAAGAAAGAAACATAGAAATCTCAGGGGCCAAGGGTGCAGAAAGATCAAATTTCCAACAACTGATGGTCAAAACACGAAGGGTGTGAGGGAGATATCAAAGGTTGCCAAACTCTAAGAAACTTATTGTGGGAGTCAGTTAATATGGTACGGCCTACACATCTATTTGCAAATGTGTGCGACTAAATCCCTTATTTTTAACATGAACTGTTAGACAGGGTCAATTTGGTTTTGTTGCAGACTAGCTGGTAAGTGAGCTGGGATTTTTTTGGTTGGCTTTTGATGTACCTTGCCCTTCCATGTGCTCCTTGCTGCAAAGGCTAGTTATAAGTTGTGGTGGTTTCTAATTATTTCTACAGGTTGTGGATTGGTGTGGGCACACCTGTGATACCTTCAGCTGAGATTGTGCCCTTTCTGGGTGTCCTGTGCATCCCTATACCTTTAGGGAGGGATGGGCTCCCTCCTGGCAGACCTGCCTTAATCTATCTAAATGATATATATGTGCTCCAATTTGTAAGACTCTCAAAATTATAGAGATAGGACTGCAGTGAACTGGGGTGCCTTGACTTGGCCACTGCAGGTTACACATATCTTTGCAAATGTGTGCAGCTAAACCCCTTGTTTTTAACGTGAACTGTTAGACAGAATCAATTTGGCTTTGTTGCAGACTAGCTGGTACATGAGCTGGGAATTATGGTTTGTTTTCTTTTGACTATACCTTGTTTGTGCCTTGTCTTTCAAGGGTAGCCATTGTCATCTCCTGTGTGAGAGTCATCTGCACCAACCACTCCTGTATATAGTGGGTTTAGGAAGAATATGCACTAACCTGTAGGTTGCCTGTAAATATTTTTTCAATCCTTAGGGATGCCATATAATCAATTTTCTAGGCCGAACACAGGCCTATGGTACAAGAAAGATGTAGACTATGAATGCAGCATCCTCAGTGATAGGACAACAGTCACCATCCGGAACAATGGCAAATAAGACATTATTTTCTTCAATTTGATTCATCTTCTGACTTTAGCTCTATGAGTTTATTTTTATCATTTGGTTGCATGCATTGTCCTCTTGCCAAGAAAATAATCTGCCAGATTACATCTACAGGGATGTTACATAGCTGCTTATTTTGTTTACTACATAAATAAATGAATTTACACCCCAGACTGAGACTCTATCGTGATTCATATGTTTCTTGATGCTGTCGTTGATTTGAGTAATATGTGATCATTCCTTTTTTTTTCCCCTTGTACTTGGTAGGTAGCTACATGAATCTCACTAAGTGTTTTTGGCTTAAAACATCCACCCTTCACCATTCTAATGTCCTGCAAGGTTTTCTCTAACATAAATTAGTCTTATATTACTATATCACCCTCCCCCCTCCTCCATGTATCATGGTGTATTGCTACATACTGTGTCTCTAATGTCTGACATTTATTCTGATAGCTCTTTTGGTTTATTAGCTGCAGGGTACTTGTCATTGCTTAAGCTAACCCATCAGTTATTGGGGAGGTATTTTAATAGGCATTTAAGGTGAACATAATGTAGAGTATAGTTCTAGTGACAACCAACGAGTCAGATATGCTCTTGACAGATATGCCTTGTTGTTCTGCTAAAGTATAAAGAAACTCTGCATTTAATACAAAATACCTTTCAGTGAATTATGATGCCCCCACCCCATACGGAATCACAAGAGGGTGGATTTACTAAATGCAGACTGTGCACTTTGATAGCGCAGTTGCTCCTGAGCTTAGTAAATTAGGTAAAGGTTCACTTTGTAAAGAATACACAAATCACATGCAAGGAGCAATTTTGCTTGCACGTGATTGGATTATAAAAATCAGCAGCACTTTCGGTCATTTACTAAGCTTTGGAGCAACTGCACTTGCAATATGCATAGTGTTTAGTAAATCAAACCCAAGGTCTCTACCTACAATATCACTCTTGTAAACAACAGTAAAACTTCTTCTTTGTAAATATTTACAGAAACCATCATATGCACAATAAAGATGGACATTTTACAGCCTTGATGCATCGAGGGACCCAAAATCAAATTGGTTATGTACCGGACATTGTATCTTGTGTATCACACAAATTAACTAATTGTATCAAAACCAATGTACTGCAATGGTCCAGAGTGATCAGGCAATATAGTTTAGTGTAGCATCACCTATAGAAGTTCCATTTGCTATAAGCCAAGCAAGCCTAGCCTACTGGTACATGGCTGCCCAAGGAATGCCATGTTCAGTGGCCAGGAAGCAAAGGGGTCTGAAGAAAGGAAGTACAAAAGGGTTCCAATGGTTCCAAGAGGGCAGTTGTCCACAGGGGGTGGCTGGGATCAGTGTCTCGCAGGAATGTAGTCAAAGGGATGTGCAGATGGGTCAGTTCAGGCTGCATTCAGATACATGGTCAGCAAACAGGTTAAAGTATTAATCCTGGCAACAGGCAGAAATGTGGTCAATAAACTGGCCAGGGTTAGTACAGGCGGCAGCCAGAGGCTACACTGCACTGTTGTGGCTGTGATTAAGAACACTATTGGTGGTGTCACATGCGACAATGGAGACTAGTGTGACAGCAATGAGGAACAATGGTCGACCTGAACCGTTCGATCATCCCTTATCACCACTACAGCAGTACAACGTCACCTTAGTGCATTTTCCTTGGTGACAGTATGTAAATATATATATATATATATATATTAAATAAAAATTATATTAAATAAAATATATATATATATATATATATATATATATATATATTTTTTTTTTTTTTTTAACATACTGTCACCAGGATAGTGCAGTGACACTATACTAACGTGGAGGGGGGCTGATCAGGATTTTTTTTTATTTTATTTTTACACTATGATTGCTTATTACAGTGATGATCACTGTTATAAGTGATTATTAACAATGTGTAATAGCTTCCATCCATTATGGCATTGTTTACTATTGTGATCTCTGTGATTGGTCATAAAGATCACATGGTACAAGGCCACTGTGATTGACCCTGTACTATGTTATCACTGTGACCATTCATAGAGATCACAGTAGTAAGCAATGAAATTAATGAATACCATTGTTTACTACTCTACATGTGATCGCTGTGATTGGTCACAGCAATCACATGGTACCAGGGTCGCTTACAGTGGCCTGGTACACCAATCTGTGATCTGCTGTGGTCACAGATCGTGCAGTTGTGCTGTCCTGAGGCCGTGAACAAGCACTGAAAGTAGAAGGCTGCTCCTGCTTGGCCACATATGTGCATTGGTTGAGCAGGAGGCGGTTAAACTAAAGGTTTAACTAGCTTTACCATGTAAATCTAGGGCCCTGGTGCCTAACATGCAGCCCTTTGTAACTTTTTGGAACTTCTGCAAACACTAATCTGTATTTCCCTATTGCCCTGTTACAGCAGTGATCTCTAGCAGTCTTGTGTAATGTGTCTCCAGTCTATGACTCTCCTAAAGCGTGTTTTAGATCTGCAACAACTCCTATATCATGTTCACAGACTCTGACAGTCTCGTGCAGCATATCAGCAGTCTATGGCCATCTCTTGTACTGTATATTGCTGCAGGCTCTCACCATCTCTTGTTCTATGTCCAGAGTCCCAGACCATCCCTTGCATCATGTTTGCAGTTTCAAACCATCTTTTGTATAATGCCCACAATCTCTAAGCATCTTCTGTATCATGTCAACAATCTCTAACCATCTTTTGTATCATGTCCACAGTCTCTGACTATCTCTTGTGCCATGCCCACGGTCTTTGAGCACCTCTTTTATCGTTTCCACAGTTTCTTACCATCTCATGTATCATACATGCAGTCTCTGATTATCTCTTACCCATAGTCTTTGTCTATATCCTGTTGTGTGTTTTTTTTTTTTAATTTTACATATATCTAGTTGTGTGCTAGATATATACATGTTTGTGTAACAATGTTTTTGATTTCTTATGTAATAAAATTGTAATTTATCTATACACAGTTGTATCCTTTTTTCAGTGTTTTAGTGGCACGTAAAGTCCCAAACCATTGGGGGTACCCTTTTTGTATCTGTTGTGTGTCTACTGTCTCTGATAATGAATATTCACTGAATTTTATGTGCGGCCCTTTTGTGGGTTTGAGGCCCACGCTTGAGGCCCATCATATCAAGAAAGTTGATTACCACTGATCTAGGGGATACTGCATATTTTTAATTTTATTAAAGGTTTATATCTACTCTGTTTTTATCAAGCTTTTATGTCTATTTTTTCCCATGGCATTGTGGGTGAATACTATTATAAGAGAGATATATTTAAAGGAAAAGAAAGAGGCAACATTCAGTCTTCTGAAATTAATTATTGTATTTATTACTTGTCCAAGACAGAGAACATCATTGGGCATTACAATTGAGTGCTACGTTTCCTAAATATTCTACCAGACTGTTGCAGAGATCTGATTTTGCTACATTATACTCCTTTGATAATGTCAAGTCATGATTTGAATAAATAACAGTTCTGTGTATGAACCATAATAGTATAGAGATGTCCTGTCTTGTCTGCTTGACCCCTGCTGACTCCTTTTGAGTTGAATGCTTCCCCTTTAAGTTTGCGAAGTCTCAGTAATACAATGCATGGCATGTATGGGGGACTATAACTATAAAGGTAGAGGGAGACTATTGCAGCGGTTTCTTCATTTACTAATATACAATGGCATCTGTCATAACAGGAAGCCTAAGACAAACATGAAGATATGATTAACCATGTATACTCACCAAATTAAGGCAAGACATATATCAATTGTCTAGGTGAGATGTCACAAGCACTGAATGGAATACAGATCACGTTGGTTGATATCTTCTCTGTCATCTGATCCAGCATGGCCACAAGAACAACAATCTGCATTTAACCCTTCAGTAAGGGTATGGCGTTTCTTTTTGTTTTCTTGTTTCAGTTTTTCCTTGGGTAAAGTGAAGAACAAGAGATGTAAGACTAGCAATAAGGAAAACTGCGTAGGCCCGATTAGGAGTCTGTTACATTCATGAGCTGTGGGGGTAAAACGCCCTGCTGGGGGCACTCAGTGCCAGTCATATGAGTGTCAGATTGTCCCGCTCTCCCATTGCCTTTCAGCTGCTCTGCGGGCAGCACACTGGAGGTGTCTGACACCACATAATAGAGCTTTAGGAAAATTATAATATCAGCCCCAGAGAAAGTCCATAGAGATAGTGTGCACTCAATGAACATAGTTCAGCTGGACCAGCCTTTACATATACATTTCACCATGACCATGAATAATGTATTTATTAACTGTTTGCTATAAATGAATAATTTCTCAGTAATGGACACATGTTTCTGTTGTGAACAAAGCACGTTTTTCTTATTTTTCTTTTTTAAAATGAGAAAACACTGTTTTTGACATTATAACATCCCTTTCTTACAATTTAAAATCTTTAAGAAGAGTTGTATTAACAAGAAACAATGCCTAGGGGTATCTAAATAGTTACCACTTTTCCCAAATGGACGTTCCTGTATGTCTTTGGGTTTCACTGGTTATACCGGGATGATGCCTGCACCTACAGGCATCATCCCAGTATCGATCATTTCAGCCAGTGATTCCCTTTAATGCAGAAGTGACCCGAGTGGCTAATTAGCCACTCGATCACTTCTGTGGGTGGCGGAAGGGGGTCCCATCCCCCTTGCGCCATCGCCTCTCCAAGGCTCTCCGGTCCCATTGCAGAGGCTGGGAGCAATGGCTGCCCTGTACAGAGAGAGAAAACTGACATCACTCCCCTCTCTCTGCAACCCTGGAAACCAGAAGCGACCCCATTGTTTACCTGGCCACCAGCGGCCAGAAAAGCAGCTAATCAGACCAATCTGTGTCTGATCGGCTGCATGGGGGGCTACAGGGGAGATTTGGGGTCTAATAGACCCCAAATCTCTCCATAAAAAGGACCTGTCACAGCCCATGCTGTCACAAGGGTTGTTGTTCGGCCCTTGTGATAGCAATAAAGTTACTAGAAAAAAATAAATACAAAAAAATGTAAAAAAAAATGTTGTATAAAATAAATACATTAATTAATAATAAAAAAATAAATAAAGCGTCCCTGTCCCACCGTGCTTACGCGCAAATGCGAACACATCGTAACACACGTAAGGTATTGTCGCGAACGTCAGAGCGAGAGCAATAATTTAAGCACCAGACCTCCTGTGCGACTCTAAACTGGTAACCTGCAAAGGCATTTAATGGGCCACCTATGGTGAATTTTAAGCACCGTAGTTTGCCACCGATCCACGGGCAGACGCAATTTTGAAGCATGACATTTTAGGTATCTATTTACTTGGTGTAACATCATCTTTTAAATTATATATAAAAATTGGGCTAACGTTACTGTTTGTTTTGTTTGTTTTTTTTTTATCATGAAAGTGTTTTTTTTCCCAAAAAATTGTGTTTGAAAAACCGCTGCCCAAATATCGTGAGAAGTGTCAGAATAGGCTGAATAGGAAGTAGTTAAAAAAAAAGACTTGCACTTTCAGTAAAAAGTGGAAAAGCTTTTGAAATGTTGGGCAGTGTCTGATGCCAGGGACTGCAATGAGTTTTTCAAGCAGAGGCTGAAACCTAAATGCCCTGAAACTGGCTGAGAAATGTTAAATTCCACCACAATTTTGAGGAGGTTTTGGGGGAAGTGGTACTCTTAGGCCAGTTATAGATGGTTGGAAGCGAAAGCGGCAAGATTGGAACCATGTATGGGCAGGCTGAATGAACCCAAGTTATTGATCAATCAACTTGGGTACAATCAGCCTGGCGAACTTTACATGCGATTATTGCTAGCAGCTGGTATAGCCTCTGAAAATAATCACTGAGTTTTCACGGCAGGATGGCTTCCCCATCTGGGAGATTACAATGGCTCGGTGGAAGGGATTCCCCTATCAACACACTGTCTGTGTTGATGAGGGAATCAATGTGTTTGAAGGAAAGAAATTCCCTCCATGTATGGCCTGCATTACATTGCTCAAATCCTGATTCTTACCTGCGGCCCCCCCTGTGCATTTTGTACAGCAGAGATGCTATTGTTCTACCCCCTAAATTATTTGGGTGGAACGCCAAGGGGTTGATTTACTAACAGGCAGTTCACTTTTCAAGAAAAGTTGCACTTTGCAAGGGAATTTTCCCCACTGCTTTGTAAATACGGTGAAGTTTCACTTTGCAAAGAATACCCAATCACATGCAAGAAAAATCTAAAAAACAGCATTTTTGCTTTTACATGATTGGATGATGAAAGTCAGCAAAGCTTTACCACATTTATTAATCTCTGTGGCAAATTCCCTTGCAAAGTAAACAGCCTATCTGCCTTTAGTAAATCAACCTCACAATTTTAGAGTAGTGCGTCACTGAATCTTTTTTAACCTTCCTAGCGGTATTCCCGAGCGTGACTCGGGGTTAGATTTTAGAGCCAAAAGCGGTAACCCCGAGCCACACTCGGGGTAGCGCTAGGAAGATCGCTGGATCCTGGTAGAGGTTTTACTTACCTTTTCTCCGGGATCCAGCGAAGTATGCGGGCGGTATGCGGCGGCGGAGCTTCCTCCGATCGTCTGCGAGCCCTGGCTTCCGTCTCCGGCGACGTGACGTCCGCCGGGGGGGT